>NC_083103.1:108178623-108449202 GCF_949774975.1 Lagenorhynchus albirostris | reverse complement strand
CATAGGAGGACAGGTGCATGGATAAAGAAGATAGGGTCTGGGAACACAATGGAATATTACTCAGCCACGAATAGACATGAAATCATGGCATTTCCAGCCATGGGAAAGGAGGTAGAGATGATCATACAAAGTGAAGTAAGTGAGACAGGGAAACACAAATATATGATATCACTTACAGGTGGAATCTAAACATGGATACAAATGAACTCCTTTACAAAACAGAAACTGCCTCACAGGCTTAGAAAGGAAACTTAGGGTTAGGAAAAGGGAAGCGTGGGGGGGCAGGGAGAAATTAGCAGGTTGAGATTAACACAGGCACACTACTATTTATAAAATAATCTATGAGGACCCAGGGTGTAGCACAAGGAATCCTATTCAACACTCCAATAACCTACTTGGGAAGAGAACTGGAAAAACAATATGTACGCATCTACGTGTAAGTGAATCACGTTGTTGTCCAGCTAGGAAAACAAAACCCCAAAACAACCCAGCAACATGGGAGATCACCTACACTCCAATAAGAATTAAAAATTAAAAAAAGAAAAGAAAAGAAATTCCCCACCCATCTCCTCAGGCCTCCGTGACCCAGGCTGCTGTCACGTCCCTGGAGCCGGAGCAGGTTGGGGTCCCAAAGCTGGACTGCCGTGGGAAGGAGGAAACTGAGGAGGATGTGCCAGCCAATGAGCAGCCCCGCCTTGGGCCTGGAGTGCCTCTTCCCCTCTGCACGGGCCCACCGGCTCCCGCTCCCTGCTGGCCCTCCTACACAGAGACCGAGCCTAGTGCACCCAAAGGATGGTGGAGCCTCTGGGCTGGAAGGGCTTTGAAACTTCCCTTGGGCGCTCCGTCTCCTGGCGGTGGGGTTCCCACCTCCAGCCTCCCTCCTCACGGTCGCCCCACCTAAGGATGACAGCACCTCAGCAGAGCGGTGTTGCAGGAGTTGGGATCTGTCAGGGCATGGCGGGTGGGCGGTAAAGGGGAAGGGGGAAGAAGTCCTGAGACACAAGCCTTGGGTGTTTCTTAGGGCACATTCCACTCTGACAACCCAGGAACAGGACTTTCCCTCGGGCTCTGGTTGCCAAGTAACCAGAGTTGGGCTTGAAGACATGCTGCCGCCTTGTGGCCACTTCCCGTAAAAACAACTTTAAAATTGGTGCTGAGTGGCACTTCATCTTCACAAGGCCTGTGGGGCTGTAAATGACACCTGCCCTCAAGAAATGCCCTGGGGCAAATCATCAGAAAATAATTCAAAACTGGGCCGATTTTCAAGAAGGTAATTTCGAGAGGTAAATTTAACTCACTCTGTATATTAAAAAAAAAAGCACATGGAAAGGTACTCAACATCTTTCATTATTAAAGAAATGCAAATCAAAACTACAATGGGGTATCACCTCACAACCGTCAGAATGGCCAAGCTCAAAAAAAAAAAAATCTCCAAAGAATAGATGCTGGAGAGGCCTTGCGGAAAACGGAATCATCCTCTGTTGTTGGTGGGGATGTAAACTGGTGCAGCCACTATGGAGAAGAGTAAGGAGCTTCCTTAAAAAAGTAAACAGAGTGTTACCATGTGACCCAGCAATCCCACTCCCGGGCTTAGCTCCAAAGACAATCCTAATCTGAAATGACACGGGCACCCCTGTTTTTCCGGGCAGCGCTGCTGACAATAGCCAAGACACAGAATCAAACGTGATGTTCATCCACAGGAAAATGAGGGATATGTAGCACACGTAATCAATGGAATACTACGCAGCCATAAGAAGGAACGAACTGAGGCCACCTGCTGCAGCAATGATGGACACAGATCATACTCAGTGAAGTGACTCAGAGAGAGAAAGACAAATACCATTAGATATCACTTACAGGTGGAATCTGTACGTTCAGACGCATGACCTAATTTACAAAACAGAAACAGACTCACAGACTTAGAAAACAAACTGATGATTATCCACAAGGAAAGTGACAGAAAAGTGATAAACTAGGAGGCTGACATTAAGAGATACACACTAGAATATATCAGAGACATAACCAACCAGAACCTACTGAAGAGCCCAGGGAACTCTACTGAACACAGTCTTATAACTTACATGGGAAAAGGACCCAAAGTATAATACATATAAGACTGCTTATAACTGAATCAAGTTCCTGTACATCTAAGATAAATGCAACACTGGACATCAACATTACTACAACGTAAAATATAAATCAAATTATAAGAAAAATAGAAAAGAAAAAGAAGGGTGGGGCGTGGAGAAATGCTGCCGCCTTGTGGCCGTTTTCCATAACAACAACCTTAAAACCTGTGCTGATGGGCTCTGAATATTCACAAGGCCTACGGGGTTGGAAAGAAAAAAACACCTGCCCTCAAGAAACATCTGGGGGTAGGTCTTCGAAAAAGAATTAAAAACAGGGCAGGGCTTCCCTGGTGGGGCAGTGGTGGAGAGTCCACTCGCCGATGCAGGGGACGCGGGATAGAGCCCCGGTCTGGCATGATCCCACACGCCACAGAGCGACTAAGCCCGTGCGCCACAACTACTGAGCCCACGCTCTAGAGCCTGTGCTCTGCAACAAGAGAAGCCATCGCAATGAGAAACCCAAGCAGCACAACGAAGAGTAGCCCCCACCCGCCACAACTACAGAAAGCCCGCATGCAGCCATGAAGACACAATGCAGCAAAACATAAAACTAAATAGAATAAATACATTAAAAAATTAAAACGAGAATGAAAGTAGAATACTCTCTAACACCATACACAAAAATAAACTCCAACCAGATGAAAGATCTACACCTCAGGACGGATACTCTGAAACACATGAGGAAAATATAGGGAGAACACGCTCTGACATGAATCTCAGCAAGTTCTTTTCTGATCCATGTCTTAGAGTGATGAACAAGGAAACAAAAATAAACAAATGGGACCTCATGCAACTTAAAGCGTTTGCACAGCAAAGGAAACCCGAAACAAAACAAAAAGACGACCCTCAGAACGGGAACAAATATTTGCAAACGAACACGCCCACAAGGAATTAATCTCCAAAACACACAAACAGCTCCTGCAGATCAATATCAAAAGAACTAAAACACCAATCAAAAATAAGCAGAAGATCTAAATGGACGTCTCTCCAAAGGAGACATACTGATGGCCATTAAGCACATGAAAAGATGCTCAGCATCACTCATTATGAGAGACAGGCAAATCAAAACGACAATGAGGTATCACCTCTCACAGGTCCTCATCAAAAAATCTACAACAAGAAATGCTGGAGAGGCTGTGGAGCAAAGGGAACCCTCCTACACTGTCCGTGGGAATGCAAATCGATACATCCACTGTGGAGAACAGTATGGAGGTTCCTTAAGAAATGAAACCTAGAACTACCATGTGACCCAGCAGTCTCACCCTCGGGGGAAGATCTCGAGGGAACCAAAATTTTAAAAGACACGTGAACGCCAACGATCATGGCAGCACTCTGCACGACAGCCAAGACATGCAAGCAAACTAAGCATAGGAGGACAGGTGCATGGATAAAGAAGATAGGGTCTGGGAACACAATGGAATATTACTCAGCCATGAATAGACATGAAATCATGGCATTTCCAGCCATGGGAAAGGAGGTAGAGATGATCATACAAAGTGAAGTAAGTGAGACAGGGAAACACAAATATATGATATCACTTACAGGTGGAATCTAAACATGGATGCAAATGAACTCCTTTACAAAACAGAAACGGCCTCACAGGCTTAGAAAGGAAACTTAGGGTTAGGAAAAGGGAAGCGTGGGGGGGCAGGGAGAAATTAGCAGGTTGAGATTAACACAGGCACACTACTATTTATAAAATAATCTATGAGGACCCAGGGTGTAGCACAAGGAATCCTATTCAACACTCCAATAACCTCCTTGGGAAGAGAACTGGAAAAACAATATGTACGCATCTACGTGTAAGTGAATCACGTTGTTGTCCAGCTAGGAAAACAAAACCCCACAACAACCCAGCAACATGGGAGATCACCTACACTCCAATAAAAATTAAAAATTAAAAAAAGAAAAGAAAAGAAATTCCCCACCCATCTCCTCAGGCCTCGGTGACCCAGGCTGCTGTCACATCCCTGGAGCCGGAGCAGGTTGGGGTCCCAAAGCTGGACTGCCGTGGGAAGGAGGAAACTGAGGAGGATGTGCCAGCCAATGAGCACCCCCGCCTTGGGCCTGGAGTGCCTCTTCCCCTCTGCACGGGCCCACCGGCTCCCGCTCCCTGCTGGCCCTCCTACACAGAGACCGAGCCTAGTGCACCCAAAGGATGGTGGAGCCTCTGGGCTGGAAGGGCTCTGAAAATTCCCTTGGGCGCTCCGTCTCCTGGCGGTGGGGTTCCCACCTCCAGCCTCCCTCCTCACGGTCGCCCCACCTAAGGATGACAGCACCTCAGCAGAGCGGTGTTGCAGGAGTTGGGATCTGTCAGGGCATGGCGGGTGGGCGGTAAAGGGGAAGGGGGAAGAAGTCCTGAGACACAAGCCTTGGGTGTTTCTTAGGGCACATTCCACTCTGACAACCCAGGAACAGGACTTTCCCTCGGGCTCTGGTTGCCAAGTAACCAGAGTTGGGCTTGAAGACGTGCTGCCGCCTTGTGGCCACTTCCCGTAACAACAACTTTAAAATTGGTGCTGAGTGGCACTTCATCTTCACAAGGCCTGTGGGGCTGTAAATGACACCTGCCCTCAAGAAATGCCCTGGGGCAAATCATCAGAAAATAATTCAAAACTGGGCCGATTTTCAAGAAGGTAATTTCGAGAGGTAAATTTAACTCACTCTGTATATTAAAAAAAAAAAGCACATGGAAAGGTATTCAACATCTTTCATTATTAAAGAAATGCAAATCAAAACTACAATGGGGTATCACCTCACAACCGTCAGAATGGCCAAGCTCAAAAAAAAAATCTCCAAAGAATAGATGCTGGAGAGTCCTTGCGGAAAAGGGAATCATCCTCTGTTGTTGGTGGGGAGGTAAACTGGTGCAGCCACTATGGAGAAGAGTAAGGAGCTTCCTTAAAAAAGTAAACAGAGTGTTACCATGTGACCCAGCAATCCCACTCCCGGGCTTAGCTCCAAAGACAATCCTAATTTGAAATGACACGGGCACCCCTGTTTTTCAGGGCAGCGCTGCTGACAATAGCCAAGACACAGAATCAAACGTGATGTTCATCCACAGGAAAATGAGGGATATGTAGCACACGTAATCAATGGAATACTACGCAGCCATAAGAAGGAACGAACTGAGGCCACCTGCTGCAGCAATGATGGACACAGATCATACTCAGTGAAGTGACTCAGAGAGAGAAAGACAAATACCATTAGATATCACTTACAGGTGGAATCTGTAAGTTCAGACGCATGACCTAATTTACAAAACAGAAACAGACTCACAGACTTAGAAAACAAACTGATGATTATCCACAAGGAAAGTGACAGAAAAGTGATAAACTAGGAGGCTGACATTAAGAGATACACACTAGAATATATCAGAGACATAACCAACCAGAACCTACTGAAGAGCCCAGGGAACTCTACTGAACACAGTCTTATAACTTACATGGGAAAAGGACCCAAAGTATAATACATATAAGACTGCTTATAACTGAATCAAGTTCCTGTACATCTAAGATAAATGCAACACTGGACATCAACATTACTACAATGTAAAATATAAATCAAATTATAAGAAAAATAGAAAAGAAAAAGAAGAGTGGGGCGTGGAGAAATGCTGCCGCCCTGTGGCCGTTTTCCATAACAACAACTTTAAAACCTGTGCTGATGGGCTCTGAATATTCACAAGGCCTACGGGGTTGGAAAGAAAAAAACACCTGCCCTCAAGAAACATCTGGGGGTAGGTCTTCGAAAAAGAATTAAAAACAGGGCAGGGCTTCCCTGGTGGGGCAGTGGTGGAGAGTCCACTCGCCGATGCAGGGGACGCGGGATAGAGCCCCGGTCTGGCATGATCCCACACGCCACAGAGCAACTAAGCCCGTGCGCCACAACTACTGAGCCCACGCTCTAGAGCCTGTGCTCTGCAACAAGAGAAGCCATCGCAATGAGAAACCCAAGCAGCACAACGAAGAGTAGCCCCCACCCGCCACAACTACAGAAAGCCCGCATGCAGCCATGAAGACACAATGCAGCAAAACATAAAACTAAATAGAATAAATACATTAAAAAATTAAAACGAGAATGAAAGTAGAATACTCTCTAACACCATACACAAAAATAAACTCCAACCAGATGAAAGATCTACACCTCAGGACGGATACTCTAAAACACATGAGGAAAATATAGGGAGAACACGCTCTGACATGAATCTCAGCAAGTTCTTTTCTGATCCATGTCTTAGAGTGATGAACAAGGAAACAAAAATAAACAAATGGGACCTCATGCAACTTAAAGCGTTTGCACAGCAAAGGAAACCCGAAACTAAACGAAAAGACGACCCTCAGAACGGGAACAAATATTTGCAAACGAACACGCCCACAAGGAATTAATCTCCAAAACATACAAACAGCTCCTGCAGATCAATATCAAAAGAACTAAAACACCAATCAAAAATAAGCAGAAGATCTAAATGGACGTCTCTCCAAAGAAGACATACTGATGGCCATTAAGCACATGAAAAGATGCTCAGCATCACTCATTATGAGAGACAGGCAAATCAAAACGACAATGAGGTATCTCCTCTCACAGGTCAGAAGGGCCATCATCAGAAAATCTGCAAGAAATGCTGGAGAGGCTGTGGAGCAAAGGGAACCCTCCTACACTGTCAGTGGGAATGCAAATCGATACATCCACTGTGGAGAACAGTATGGAGGTTCCTTAAGAAATGAAACCTAGAACTACCATGTGACCCAGCAGTCTCACCCTCGGGGGAAGATCTCGAGGGAACCAAAATTTTAAAAGACACGTGAACGCCAACGATCATGGCAGCACTCTGCACGACAGCCAAGACATGCAAGCAAACTAAGCATAGGAGGACAGGTGCATGGATAAAGAAGATAGGGTCTGGGAACACAGTGGAATATTACTCAGCCATGAATACGGATGAAATCATGGCATTTCCAGCCATGGGGAAGGAGGTAGAGATGATCATACAAAGTGAAGTAAGTGAGACAGGGAAACACAAGTATCACATGATATCACTTACAGGTGGAATCTGAAAAAAGCTGAATTAATGGGAATGTAGAGTAGAATGGTGATTGCCAGAGGCTAGGAGTGGGGGAGATGTTCGTCAAAGGTACAAACTTCCACTTCTAAGATGAATAAATTCTGGGCATTTAACATGCAGCATTGTGACTTCAGTCAACAATATTGTATTACATACTTGAAATTTGCTAAGAGAATAAGTATTAAACGTTCTCATGACAATAAAAAGAAGAACGTGAGGTGATGGAGGTGTTGTGATAATCATTTAGAAATACATACATGTATCAAATTATCACTTTGTACACTTAAACAATGTTGTAGGTCAATTGTATCTCAATAAAGATAGAAAAAGGACACAAGGTATGCAAAGGAACCGGAAAGTATGGCCCAGTCAGAGCAAAACAATAACCAACAAAAAGTTCCCTGAAAAAGATCTGATGGCAGGCTCAGAGAAGGCCTGAGAAGACCTTAGAGTTACACATCAAGTTGATACTTTGCTCAGAGACAGCTTAAAACACTAAAAACAAAGAAACAACCAAAAAAACACTGACAAAATCCAGCAGAACTTGAGAAAGGAGGAGAATCTGATTCCAGAATTACCACATAATCAGATTCAAATGTCCGATTTCAAAAAAAAAATCACAAAGCATATGAAGAAAAGTAATGTAAAGCCCATTCAAAGGAAAAAATAAATCAACTCCAACTCCTGGAGAGAGGCCTGATGGCCCATATAGTAGACTTTGCTGTTTTAAAGTGCTCAGAGATCTAAAGGAAGGTGTGAAGAAAGCTGACAATGAACCATAGATGAATAAAAGAGAAATATCAGTAAAGATATGTATAACCTAAAAAGGAATCCTGGAACTGAAAAGTACAATAATTGAAAGGGAAAAAAAATCACTACAAGATTTCAAAGGCAGATTTAACTAGGCATATGAAAGAATCAGTGAACTTGAAGACAGAATAATAAAAATTACTGAGTTTGAGGAACAGAAAGATAAAAGATCAAAGAAAAGTGAAAAGAACCTAAGAGAACTGTGGGATACCATCAAGCCAACCAAAATATGCACTGTGGTTTTCCAAGAAGAGAGAGACAAAGAGGCAGAGAGACACTTGAAACATTATGGCTGGAAACATATCATATTTGCTGAAAGCCTGTGTATATAAACATACAAGAATTTCCAAGAACTCCTAGCTAATTGAACTGAGAGACCCACACCAAGTCACATTGCATAATTAAACTTTCAAGAGACAAAAAGAGAATTTTGAAAGCAACAAGAGAGAAGCAAATCATCACAAAGAAATGATTTTCAATAAGATTGTTAGCAGATTTCTCATCAAAAACTTTGGCGGCCAGGTGGCAGCAGGCTGATATATTTACATTGCTAAAGGAAAAAAAAAGTCAGTCAAGGATCTTATATATTATATGCAAAAGCTTAAATGCAAAAGTGAGGGAGAAATTAAGCCCTCCCCAGATAAACAAAAGTTTATAGTTAGTACTCACTCAACCATACTCTGCACTACATGCTTGAGGGAGTCCTGCATGTTGAAGTGGATCCCTAGACAGCAACTCACACACGCGGGAAGAAATAAAGGTCGGTAAAGTCAAATGCATGGGCCATTGTACAAGCTGTTAGTTTTGTAACCGTGGTTTGTAACTGAACTTGTATTTTGTGCATGATTTAAGAGACTAATACATTTTGAAAAAGACAATTATTCATCCAAATAGTAGTATTATTGTAACTATTGTTGTAACTCCACATTCTGTTTTATATATTACTCGAGAGACTAATGCATTTTAAAAGAATTATTAATTTATCTTTTGGGGCATAAAATGTAAAAAGGTGTAATTTTGATATCAACAAGTAAAAGGAGTGGGGACAGATCTGTAAAGGAGCAGAGTTTTTTTATGTTATTGAGGTTAAAGTGCTATAAATTCTAATTAGAGTATTATAACTTAAGGGTCCTAACTGTAATCCCTATGGTAACCACAAAGAAATAGTTATACACAAAAGAAATATACAAGAAATATACACAAAAGGAAATGAGAAAGGAATTTAAACATTTCACTCAAAGAAATCAACTAAACACAAAAGAAAACTGGAATGCAGGAACCCAGGGACAAAAAAAGCTATAAGTAAGGCATACAGAAAACAGATAGCAATAAGGTAGAAGCAAGTCTCTCCTTAACAGGAATTAATTTAAACGTCAGTGAACTAACTCTCCAGTCAAAAGACAGAGATGGGCAGAATGGATTTAAAAACATGACCTAAGTGCTTGCTGTACAAGAGACTCACTTTAGATCATGTTAGAAGACATAAATAGATTAAAAGCAAAGTATGGAAAAAATATTCTATACAAATAGCACCCAAAAGAGATTGGGGGGGTGGCTATACTAATATCAGACAAAATAGATTTTAAGTCAAATAACACCCATGGTCATAGCAGCACTATTCCCAAGAGCCAAAACATGGAAGCAACACATGTGTCTACTGATGGATGAATGAATAACAAAATGTGGTCTCTACATACAATGGGATATTCTTTCTGCCTTGAAAAAGAAGGAAATTATGCTACAACATGGATGAAACGTGAGCCTATTATGCTGAGTGAAATAAGCCAGTCACAAAAAGACAGATACTGTATGATTCCACTTCTGTGAGGTACTTAAGAACAGTCAAATTCATAGAGACAGAAAGTAGAACAGTGGTGGCCAGGGGCTGGAGACGGTGAGGAAGTGGAACTTGATGGATGCACACAGTGTTTCGGTTTTACAAATGAAAAGAGTTGAGAAGATGGATGATGGTGATGGTTGTACAGCATTATGAATGTATTTAACACCACTGAACCGTACACTTGAAAGGGTTAAGATGGCAGCAAATATTGTTATGTGTGTTTTACTGCAACAGGAGAAGTTGCAGGGGCAGTTTTGTCTCTCCCCTACTCAGCTGTCTTGCAACTTTCTGTGTGTATTCAGGCAGGCACAGAAGTGAGTCGAAGCCTGCAGAGAGCAAGGGTCCAGCCCATACTCCAGGCTCCTAAGCAAGAGAGTACTTCCCTTTCCTGGTTGAATCACGTTGATCTTTCGTTCCTCTTCTCCAGAAAAACCACATTAAACTATCAAAAATATGAAACTAATGTGAATGAAAAATATTGCCTGCCATATCAGTAAACAAAGGATGTTGCAGCCACCAAGCCATCACATTATGTCGCCCCGATGGTGAGCCTTTAGGGAACTCAGGCTAGAAACAGGGTGCCCCCCATCAAGCTCTCAGCCGCTGCAGTAAGCCCCCCACCACAGTGCACCCCGAGGAGACTCAGGATGAGAAAGCACAGATGCTGGCCCAACAGCTGAGGTGCGTATTAAAGGAATGAGTTCAGTGACTCCAGACTCTTGCACCTTCCCATACACAGAAAAGTGATAAATTGTTTAACTGTAGGTATGTGGTTTTCTTTCATTAACAGCAGTCTTTTGATGTTCCAACTACCTGGTCTTTGTTGCAAAAACTCCTACATATCCTGGCTTCCCCCTTGCTTCTTTGGAGCAGTTTCAGAGGTATCTAAGATGCTGTGTGCTGGGTTTAAGTCCTCAGTTTTGTCCGCCAGATAAAAATAACTCTCAATTTTTAGGTTGTGCATTTTTTTCAGTGGACACTAAGAAGACATAATTATTGGCAGTGGAAAACACAAAAGAGGGTCAGCTATGGAAATAACTCTGAGCAATTTATTCACCATGAGCAAATAACCTCCATTGGATTAAAGCTCCCTGTCAATCCAGCCCATCCTTCAGTGTCTGCAGAGGAAGGACAAAGGGAACTTGAGGAGAACACACACTTCGTCGGAGATCTTGACTCATCGTCACCAATTTAACAGATCACACTAGAAAGACAATCTGCGGAATGTTAGACTAATTGGCTAAACTAGGTTTTATCTATTAATATACATCAATATTCTTACCAAATACATACTAAAGTAGTGTAAAATTACCAAGCACCAAAGAACATTTTCAATGTGTAAGAGAGGCTGAAAAAGCATTGAGACCTCAGTCTGAATCTGACAAAATAAATTTAAAGGGGTAATGTGGAAATTTAAAAAGCATCTCTATTAGTCAGTGCTCTCCAGAGAAAAAGAACCAATAGGATACATATAGCCAGAAAGAGATTTTTTTTAGGTGGTATTGGCTCACATGGTGACGGAAGCTGAGAAGTCCCACAGGGACACCCTGTACACCCTGCCGTCTGAAAACTGGAGGCCCTGGAAAGCCGGTGGTGCGGTTCCACTCCAAACCCGAAGGCCCAGAGGCAGCCAATGGTGTTAAGTCCCAGTCTGGGTCCAAAGGCCTGAGAGCCAGGAGAACCAAACCCAATGGCAGGAAGCAGAAGCCCAAGCTCAGAAAGCAAGCGCCCCCCTCCCCCGCTCTTGCTCTATCCAGGCCCTCAGGGGACTGGGTAAAGCCCTCAGGGATGAAGGTGACCTTCCTTCCTGCGTCTGCAGATTCAAATGCTAATCTCTTCTGTAAACACCCTGACAGACACACCCAGAAATAGTTTTTACCAGTTTTCTGGGCGTCCCTTAGCCGAGTCAAGTTACCACGTAAAATTAACCGTCCCAGCACCCAAGTCTTCAGTTGGGATCCACCCACCCTCCGCTGCCCACACCGCCCTGTCGGTCCAGCCCCGCTGCTCTGCCCTCCTCCCTCTCTCCGCTGAGCCCCTGTCTGTTTTCCTGACACCTGCACCCACCTCATCCTCACTCCATTTCCCTCCTTCCTCCCTGTCTCTTTTCTCCTCAGCCCCCCAACCCCAATCTGGACATTCAAAGGCTGGAATAAGGACGCCCCGCACCCAGGAAGGCACACTTGCCAGTGGGAACATACAACACGCCCTGGTAGGCACGGAACAGGGGGTGTCACGGGAGCGGGGCCAGTCGGGGTCCAGGGGCCACTCTGAGGGGCGACCGTACAGGGGACACTGGGGAGTGGCAGGGCCTGGCTGCGGGGGGAGGAGGAGGAGAATGGGGGGTCTCGGGAGAGGACTGGGGTCCGCAGAACCCCAGGATGGTCCGGGAGGATCGACCCCAGGATGATGGGGGCCCGGGAGAGAGCCCGCCCCCCCGCGGAGACCTGACAGGTGTGGGGTAGGGAGGGGAGACGATGAGGGGATTTAGCAGGAGACCCAGGCAGCTGGCCGTCCACACGCGCCAAAGTTCCGAAGGCTCGGTGGGGATTTGGTACCGGCGGCTGCGCGGAGCGACCCCCGAGGGTCGGAGGGCGAGGCCGGGCTCGCGCCAGCAGGAGCGGGGCCGGGAGGTAACGTCCGCAGCGGACCCCACCACCACCACCACCCTACCCGGGCCCTCAGTACAGGGGAGGGTGGTGCCCAGAAAGGCAGGTTTGAAGCGGGAAAAAAAGAAACTTAATCCCTGAGAGCGACTCTTCCCGTACCTGGTTCCCAGTGGGCGGGCTGGAGGCTGAGCCAGGGAGCGCGGCCTGCTCGAGGGGCGGGGCCTCGACGGAAGGGTGGTGTCCGCTCGAGGGGTGGTACACCAAGAGGCGGGGCCTGCTTGAGGGGCGGGGCTGAGCCTCCCAACCTGCCTCTCTTCCCCTCAGAGGAATTCCAGCCTCCGGTCCCACCCATCTGGAGTGGGTCCCAACCATTTATACTCAGGTTGAATGTTTTAACCAACGTTAGGTACCGTCTTAGAGTTGTGAGAGCCACTTACATTAAATGCTGAGTTTTCTTCTTAACAAGGTGAAACAGTTTAAGTTAAAAGTCCATTTTGCGAGGCTTGGAGACTAAGAGTTCCTCCTTGAACAAACTACTCAGGCTCCTTGAGCTCTTTTTCAACAAGGCCTGACACTGGGCTTCCCGTTCCTCTCTGCACCGTCGCATTTTAACAGGAATCCTCCAAAATAAGTTTATCCAGACTTCCTCAGCTTCACTCGCCTGGGCTCCTCAACCATGACCATCCCCCACGTGATGTCTGATCACCCTGGCCCACCTTCAGCAAGAATCCTGTTAGATATGGGAACATATGTATATGTATAACTGATTCACTTTGTTATAAAGCCTGCCCTTCTGGGGGCTGCTCTCAGCCTGCATGGTCCAGCTGGTTTGTGGTTTCCCGGGTGATGGTACAGGATCCCTGTGGAGCCTGTGAGAAGATGCTGAGCTGGGCGGGAGGGGAGACGCCACCCAGGACCTGCCTGGAGCGTCTGGCTCTGCCTGGACACCTTGATGGTGCAGCGGGTGGCTACTCCCATCCCGAAGCAACCCCCACACTTCCTGACCTGCTCTGGCCCTGCTCCTGTCTTGGCTGGGCCCCTGACAACTGATAAGCCTCCCACTGCCCTGCACCCTTGACCAGCTCTCGTTCTACAACAAATGAAGCCCAACCGTGTGATTTTTGGCATTGGGTATTATATCACTTTTTCAGTAGACTCCATTCCACAGTAGGCGACCTGGTTTCCCTGAACATGTGGAAAGGAGGCTGGGGTGCGTGTGAAACAGGGCCAGCTGTCCGGAGGGGTTCCAAGGAGCTTTCTGTGTACTGGGAAAATATCCACGAAACCATCTGGAGTCAGTGTTACACTGAGGACGACCCCATAGCCTGGCTCTGCCCGTGCCCCTCACGGAGAGGAAAGCTGGCCCCTCCTCTCCTTGGCGTCAGGATTTGCTCACCGGGACAGAATTGCAGGGTCAGGGAGGACCAGACCTTAGTGCCCAGTGTGACCAGTTTGAATTCTACACCTCCTAGGAAGTCCTGCTTGGTTGGCCCTTAAATACACACGTACTCATACACATGCACACACTTACACTCATGTGCACAAGGCACATATACTCACACGTGCACGTACACACTTATACACGCATGCACACAGGCACATACACTCACGTGCACATACACACTTATACACATAGGCACACACTCGTGCGTGTGCGCACACACTTACACTCTTGCACACACACACAGGCACACCCTGACCTCATGCTTAAGTCAGCTAGTGCATGCTGTTCCACTGAGCAAGTCTCACTGGCATGGTCCTGCCCTGGTACCCGACCTCCTGGGTGGGCTGGGCCTGACCTCACGGGCACACCATCTACTCCAGGCCTAGGGTGGAGTGGACATCCTCCCCTGCGGTCTAGTCTGAGTCCCCAGCGGTAGCCCCTGCCCGTGGCCTCGGGTGCTGGTTTCGGCTGGGGGTGGGAGGGAGAGAACAGGGTGTCACTGTGTCCCTATCCATCCTCAGGCTGCCCAGCTTCAGAGGCTCTGTTCTGATGGAGTCACCAGGGGCCACAGGGCAGAGGCAGGGCTGGAAGAAAGGATGGGTCCACTTCTGCCCTCATGGTGCCACTCACTTCCCTTCCTAGGGTATCAGAGGATAAGTTACTTCCTAAATTCTTAGGACAGATTTGGAGCTAGCAGAGCGGTTATTGTAATGCTTTACTCAGAGAGCTCAGTCCAAAATCACCGCCACACCACAAAATGCATCTTCGTTATAAGGCATCTGTTGTTTCTTACTGCCATTGGATTATCTATTTTTTATTTTGCTATGTGCCTAAGACTATTTATTCTAAGGACCACACATGCAGCTCAACAAACGTGTCCTATCTGTAAAATGAGACTTTCAGCCCTGCTGGACGAGCAGTCCCCAGGAGGGACGAGTCTCAGGGTGCGGGCAGGGATGTGGGGATCCCGACCTCAACCCCAGCCCGGCAGGAATGCTTCAGCCCACCAGGACCGCCGAGGCCTCACAGGGCGAGTCCAGCCCGAGTCCCCCTCCTGCCTGGAGCAGCTCTGACCCTCAGAGGATGGGGTGCAGAGGGGGCCCTGGCGGCCCACCGTCCCCCTGCTGCCGGCTCAGGTCCCCGGGGGACGCAGGGCCACGGTGACGGGTCCCTGGACTCTGGGCCAGGAGGGAGGCTGGGGCTGTGGGAGACCAGGGCTGGGAGGAGGCGGGGAATCCTCCCTGAGGCCTGATCCTGAGACCCCTTCTCACCCTGTGGGCTGTGCCCAGGGGTCCAGGTACAGCCAGGAGGGGGTGGTGCACAGAGATGGTGTGGGCTCCGGCAGGGGCAGCCAGGGACAGAGGGGGAATTAGGAACCAGCATTTACTAAGAGCCACTGTGCTGCGAAGGCATCTAGAGAATCCCGTGAGGTGAGCTGGGAGCGAAGATGAGTTGGAAACTGACTCTATGGCTTTGTGGCCACGGCAGGTGCAAATGGTGGGAAATGAAACCACAAATGAGCTTGTTTTTACTAAACAGTCTCTACGTCCATGGATTGGCCTTGGCCGGTCTCCTCTCAGCCTCCAACTCCTTCCTACGGCTCCTTTCCTCTAAATGCCGGCCCACCTCTCTGGGACATTTCTTCCTCTTGAGGAGCCATCCTAGGGACCCCCCCTTTGATCTCAGTCTCAGCTGCCATATTAATCAGGTATCTTTTCACTTGCTAATTTCTTGCCAACTCAGATCATCCAGGACATTCCCCAGCACAAGGGCTCAGTAAATTAAGGAAACGATTAGAGCAAAGGGCAGGTCTTGAAATTTAGGTGGTTTAGCCAAGGTTCCTGCTTTAGTGTGAAAGAACTCCCAGCACTTGCTAAGTGTGTGTGTGTGTATGTGTGTGTGTGTGTGTATGTATACCTGTGCGTATGTGTGTATGTACATCTGTGCATATGTGTATGTGTGTGTACACCTGTGCCTATGTATGTATGTACATCTGTGCCCGTGTGTGTATGTACATCTGTGCCTATGTGCTTATGTGTGTGTACATCTGTGCATACGTGTGTATGTACATCTGTGCATGTGTGTGTGTACACCTGTGCATATGTGTGTACACCTGTCCATATGTGTGTGTGTGCGTATGTACACCTGTGCATGTGTGTGTACACCTGTGCATATGTGTGTGTACGTACACCTGTGCATATGTGTGTATGTGTGTGCCTGTGTGCATATGACTGTGGTAGCAGCAGAACTGGACTGTGACACTGCAGCTGTGTTCATGGCAGGGAGATGCTCTCAGGGCAGCCCTCCTGGGTGGGTCAGGAGAGTTGCAGCCCCGCTTTCTAAGCCGTTAAGGGTCTTTTCCCTGGAGAAGAGTCAGGGCCCTTCACAGTCGCGTCAGCAAGTACAGCGGATGCCGGGCCAAGGGGACCCTTCAGAAATGGCACCAAAAACGCTGTCCTCAAGGGTGACTTGAAGCCCTGTTGTTTCAGTTACACCGTCGGAGGTGTGTTTTGCTTGGGGCTTGTTAAGTGCTGTTGTGCTTTAGTGGGAGAGTCACAAACACAGGCAGATCCACACTTGCTCATCCAGTGATGTTTTTGAAGGTAAGGGAGACTTTTTAAAAACCATATTTTTATGATTTCCATCACTTGGGCTGAAAGGAGACAAGGAATGGCGTGGTTGTTAGGGGTGGCGGGGGGAGGGTATTTCAGGGGAGGGAGGGAGCTGGTCCCCACGGCTTTTCTGGGCCATTTCCTGAAGGGACAGAGCAGCTGACCAGGCAGGCACACGGCCTCTGCCAGGAGGTGACGGGCCTCTGCCCAGAGCATATGTGGCTGAGCCATCCCCAGGCCACGTGGAGACCCCCGGCAGCCCGGTGCCCTCTTGCCCCCATTTTCCTTGTAGGGGCGGGGGAGGGCTTGCCTCCTGAGCTGTGACAGCATGTTCAGGCGGGCTTTGCAGCTGGGCTCTGCATGGACCCTGCCCTGGGCCGCTCAGCTTTCTCTCGTGGTTCCCCTTTCAGGAGGAAATCCTCTCTCACTACAATCTCGGGAGGAAAGTGTGTCCTTTAGGGGAGCTTTGGCGGGAAGAGGCTGGGGAATCGTGATCCGGCACGTTGAACAGAGGCCGGCGTGGGGAGGAGGACGCTCACATGTGGGGAAGATGCCCGATGGGGCTGAAGCCTCGTGCGTGGCTCATCACTCTGTTTCTTCATGTCTTTGTCCATGAAAACACATCGTCTTCAGCAAGGGCAGCTCCTGGAGAGATCTCTGACCTGCATCCCACAGGAGGCAATGCCTTTGTGCAGCAAAACAAGCCACCACCTCGTAGCCAGTCGGGGGCCCACTGACAATCCCTCCATAGGACCCCCAACGGCAGCTCCACAGCATCTCAGACGCTGCACGTTTGCTTCCTGAGTTCACGCCTGACCCCGCTCTAAACTTCCTCCTTCATTTTTTCCTTTTTCTTTGTTTATTTACCCACTTATTTTACATTGTACTTTGTCTTACGTGGCTCTGTTTGTCTTTATGATAAGTTTTAAATTCTTTCTGGAACTGGTCAAAGTATAAACACATAGGGGCTTCCCTGGTGGCGCAGTGGTTGAGAATCTGCCTGCTAATGCAGCGGACACGGGTTCGAGCCCTGGTCTGGGAGGATCCCACATGCCACGGAGCAACTAGGCCCGTGAGCCACAACTACTGAGCCTGCACGTCTGGAGCCTGCGCTCCGCAACAAGAGAGACCACGATAGTGAGAGGCCCGCACACCGCGATGAAGAGTGGCCCCCGCTTGCCACAACTAGAGAAAACCCTCGCACAGAAACAAAGACGCAACACAGCAAAAATAAATTAATTAATAAACTCCTACCCCCAACATCTATAAATAAATAAATAAATAAATAAAATAGTTGGGTGGGAAGATATCACTAAAAAAAAAGAAAGTATAAACACATAAATTCTTAAATAATAGATTATTATACCCACCAGACAAGTTTGTCACAAATACTGCTTACCTCTGGGCTTAATCCCTTTCTGGAACTGGTCAAAGTATAAACACATAAATTCATAAATAATAGATTATTATACCCACCAGACAAGTTTGTCACAATACTGCTTGCCTCTGGGCTTAATCCCTACAGTTGAGGGGCAAGGAGACACCCGCCACGTGCAGAAGAGTGCGTCTGGTGCTTTTCTCCTATTGTCTTACTTATTCGTCATAGCCACCCCGTAAAATTATTTTCTCTACATGACAGATGAGAGAATTGAGACCGGGAGAGATTAAATTGAGATAGTATGATCTCATTGAGAAACGTTGATGTCAAACAGACACAGTCAGCATGTGGCTTTGCCACTTATCAGCTTGGTGGTTTCATGGGACTTTTTTAACCTCCATAAACCTCACTTTCTTACATGCAAAATAGGAATGAAGACGTTGACTTCAGAGAGTTCTGTATATCGTAGAGTAGGTCTCATGAAGATGTGAAAGTTCTACTGGTGCCTGAAATATAAATGGGAACCATGAATGCCAAGCCTCCCTCCCCACTTACATAGGACCTGCCCCCTCTGGAGGACATGGTCAGGACCTGAACCACCCGTGTGTCCTCACCAACACCACCAGTCTCTCCACCACGGCACCAGCAGCCTAGCCGACAGAAATGTGCACATTCATGCCGCGTTGAGACATCTGGACTTTTGGGGCACAGCTGACGGGCCTGAGGAACTGGAGACGCACATTTGAAGAGGTAGAACACCCCCCTGGGATTTCCAATCTCAGTCTGTGGATTATCTGCCAGAGGGGCTCCAAGGTGTGAAAAGAATGCTAGAAGCACCTGCTTTTTCGGGGTCAGTGGAAAGGACCACACTGACGTCACTGGGGCCAGAGTGGGTGCAGGTGTCTTCATCCTCCACGTGGTCCACAGCTTGTATCTGGAAAGGCAGCTCTCCTGATGGTGGAGGACCCAGCAGGGGCAGCGGAGCCTTTACGCCCCCTCCTTCAGGGGACAAGTCTGTCTGGGGAATGACGTGGTGAAGGCCAGGTGACCGAGAGGCTTTCCTGCAAAGCTAAGGAACACGATTTCAGGGTAAATTGCTTCCCATGATTGTATTTCATTTCAGAGCCATTAGGATAATGTCGTTATTCTTTCCATATCACTGGCACCTCTGCCTTTTGTGCATGTTCTGCTGGTTCCTTTGCTCTCCTTAAAAGAACAGCAGAAAGCCGTGTGCCAAGGTCAGCCCAGCTCTCGTGCGGAGGCAGACGCATCCTCTCCACGTCACACACCCTGGGACAGTCGCCCACCCACCAGCTCTGGGGTGTGGGGATGCACCTGCACCCATGGGCCCCTGGGGCTACAAGAGGGGGCAGGAGCCCAGGTTCCGCTCTGTCAGTCAGCAGGTCCTACAGACCCAGTGCTGTCCTCGCAGGGCCCGAGGTGGGTCCGTGTCTTGTCTGTGGGAGATGCCTAGCTCTCCCGACAGAGTCAGGACTTCCGGTCCCATCTCTGCTGCTCGCCAGGTGAGTCGGCCTGGAGAAGTGACTGCAGGCCCTCTGAGCCCCGGTTTCCTGTCTCTCAGGCGGGTGATGTCATTTGGGACAGGCCGACTGGCATAAGGGCCAGAGCACATGCTTTGTCATGATCGGATCAGGTCCTGACGACCTCACCCAGGAGGGAAGGATCATGTGTAAGGGACTGGGACCTGGCCTTCATGTTCACATCTTAGAAGCCAATGTAGTTTCATATATTTATGAAACTTAACACTTATAATAACACTGTGAAGCCGATATTTTTATGCCTACTGCTTTTTCTGCTTTTAAGGTTGCTGTAAAGAGCCAACGAGATATTATGGTGAATGTAGGTTAAATTAATCACAGACATAGCTGATATATTCATGATACCTAACATAATAGCTCACTAGAGGAGGTATATTTATACCTACTGCTGTGTCTACTCTTACAGTTGTCATGAGGATAAAATAATGTGTCGTAGGCGGTAGTCCCTTACAGATTCTAAAGCACAGCACACGTGTCCTTGTTGAAGCCCCGAGGCTAAGAGAGTAGAATTTGGAGTTTGTCTGGTGGTGAATCCCAGCTCTGCCCCTTATTAGCTGTGTGATACTGGGCATTTAACATAGCTGTAAACTTCAGTAAACATAGTATTATTTCACAAATTTGTACTAAGGTTTAAGTAAGCTAATACAGGTAATATACTTTGCTTAGTGTCTGGAACATAGTGAATAATATTTAAGTGTTCGTTGCCACTGTTATTTTATTACTGCTTTTGTTTGTTTTTTTATTGGAGTATAGTCACTTTACAAGGTTGTGTTAGTTTCTGCCATACAGTGAAGTGAATCAGCTCTATGTACACCTATATTCCCTCCCTCTTGGACCTCGCTCCCACCCCCTCCATCCCACCCATCTAGGTCGTCACAGAGCACCAGGTGAGCTCCCTGTGCTATACAGCAGGTTCCCACTAGCTCTCTGTTTTACACATGGTAGCGTATTTATGTCAAACCTAATCTCCCAATTCGTCCCACGGTTGTTATTGCTGCTGTTATTATTACTGTTGTTTTTATCACTATAGATCTGAACAGAGCAATTCACAGGTGGCCTCACGCCCAGTAAGTTATAACTCCAAGCACCCACCTTCAGTGTAGGGCTTTATTTTGATCCCTTCTGTTATATTAACAAAACATTGACACGTTGGCGCTGGGTGGAAGCCACTCTGCGAGCGCGGTGTTCAGTGTCGGGGCTGACTCTTAACCTCCTCGCCAGCCTGTATTTTCCATGTTTGAAACAGCATTCTGGTGGGTATGATGTGGTACATCGTTGTGGTCTTTTTTTTTTTGCCGTACATCGGCCTCTCACTGTTGTGGCCTCTCCCGTTGCGGAGCACAGGCTCCGGACGCGCAGGCTCAGCGGCCATGGCTCACGGGTCCAGCTGCTCCGCGGCATGTGGGATCTTCCCGGACCGGGGCACGAACCCGTGTCCCCTGCATCGGCAGGCGGACTCTCAACCACTGCGCCACCAGGGAAGCCCCATCGTTGTGGTCTTGATTTGCATTTTCTTAATGAAAAATGATGTAGAGCATCTTTTCAAATGCTTATTGGCCATTAGCATGCTTCTGGGGTAGATGTCTATTTAAAGCCTTTGTTCATTTTTTAATTGGATTGTCTTTTCATTGTTGAAAGACTTCTTTATATATTCTGGACACTAGACCCTTATCAGATATGTGATTTGCAAATATTTTTCCCATTCTCTGGGTTGACTTTTTACTTTCTTGATGGTATATCAGCCCCATATGTTGAAAAAACTCTTCTTTTCTTATTGAATGGGCTTCGCAACACTGTCAAAAATCAGCTGACCATTGGTTACTTAGGAGTGTAATTTAATTTCCACATATTTGTGAATTTACCAAATTTGATTCTATTATTGAGTTGTTTTATCCCATTGTGGTTGGAGAACATACTTTATATTATTTCAATCCTTTTACATTTATTGAGACTTGTTTTATGACCAAACACATTGTCTATCATGGAAAATTCTCTCTGTGCATCTGATAAGAATGTGTATTTTGTCTTTTGTGTGGAATGTTCTGTATATGTCTGTTAATTGTAACTGGTTTATACTATTGTCCAAGGCTTCCATTTCCTTTGTGATGTGCTGTCTAGTTTTCTTTTTTAATCCAGTATCGACAGTGGGGTATTGAAGCCTCCAGCTATTTTGCTAAATTGTATGTTTCCCCTTTCAGTTCTCTGAGTTATTGCTTCATGCACTTTGGGGCTCTGCCATAAGGTTTATATATATATATATATATATATATATATATATATATATGAGACTAGGTTTATCTTCTTGACGAGTTGACTCGTAATTATAAATCATCCTCATCTAATGACGGTTTTTGTCTATTCTGACATTGGTATAGCCAACACTGCCCTCCTTTGGTTACTTTTTGCATGTTATATCTGCCTATTATACTCTGCCTTTTCGCGGCAGTGTTTAATATATTTACATTTAATGTACTTATTTATAGAAAGGATTTATGTCTCCAATAGTGCTGTTTGTTTTCTATATGTCCTTTGGGTTTCTTTTGGTTGTTTGTTCCTCAGCTCCTCCATCACTGCCTTTTACGTGTGTTAAATAGGTATTTTCTAGTAACATTTTAACTCCCTGGTCATTTCTTTTACTATACAATTTTGAGTTATTTTCTTAGTGGTTACCCAGGAGATTGCCCTTAACATCTTAATTTATAACAATCGTGTTCAGATTGATACCAGTTTAATTTTGATAGCAAACAAAAACTTTGTTTCATACAAATCCATCCCCCATGTGTGATGTTATTGTTGCAAACTACGTCTTTATATATTTTGTGTCATGTATTTATAAGTATTATTTCATGTAATTGTCTTTTTTATATCATGAAGGAAAATACATTTATACTGTCTTTTACATTTACCTGTATAGTTATCTCTACCAGTGCTGTTTATTCAGTCATAGGAATTTGATTTATTGTCTAGTGACCTTTTATTTCAGTCTGAAGGTTCCCCTGCCCTATCTTCTTTGGTCGTACATTTCAGGCTTTTTGTATTCTTGATCTTTTCCTGCTGTCTAGAGCCAGCTCTAACCAAGCTTTCTTTGTTTATCGCTGTCTTGGGCAGGGGGAAAGCGGGCAGGTGTCCACGAGGGTTCTCCTCTCAGATCTGCACGGTGAATGGGGTCTGGTAACCCTCAGGTCGTGTTTGTGAAGCTTGGAGACACAGCTGAAGCTCAGTCTCAGGAATCAACCCTAGTTACAGTGGTTATTGATACTTCTTCTTTTTTTCTCAGTATTGATTTTATTACTTATTGTATCAGTGAATGTTTTAGTTACTGTTTTAAGACAAATCTAATACCTTTTTGTTGGGAGGGGGAGTGGAACATCAAGATACATGATAAATCTCGCACGACATTAATAACAAGTCATCAATCCAGAGTCAGTCCCAATGCCACGTCCCCTAAGCGCTGTGGCCTCTGTTTGCAGACGCTGAAAAGACACTCACTAGCATGGTGCCTGCCCAGGCCTTTTTGCAAAGTGGAGACAACGCACGTTGTAAAGCAGTCCCAAGAGCGTCAACCTCAGACCTGAAAACAAGTTTACAGCAGATTAAATACAGAAAAGAGCCTTGTGGAAAAAGAAACCCGGCACTAAATCTGGGTCAGGTCCCAGCCTCACAGAGAAGCCTGGAGACCACGGCCGGAGAGGAAGCCTCCACCTGCCCCCGGGGTCGGTGTCTTCAGCGGGGAGCAGAGCCCTTCTGCCCTCTGCTGAGATTCTCTGCTGAGATCAACACTCAGGCTACAAAGAGGGAGGAGATGGGGGCAGATGGTCCGACCTTTCTAAAAGGTGGGCCTGAAACTGAAATCTCTACACACCCTAGGAAAGTTAATGTCAACCAAACGCAGAAAAGCGAAATTGAGGAGAACAGCAAGGGGTTGTTGTTATGCAGAACTGAAAATAAGGTTATGACAGAGCTGAAAGTAACATGTTACTGTTGATTTAGAGAAGAGGGAGAGGAAGAGGGAAGAGGAAGCAAGAGGCGGAAAGGAGGCCGGGCGCATATTGGAAACAACCATTCTCGCTGGATGTTGATTCGCTCTCGTTCCCATGAGGATCATTTATTTGCCCCATTTCTGCCGGGGTGAACTCAGCCCCCACTTTCACCGCCTCAGCTCCTTCCTTCCCCTGGAGACTCAGCCCCGTGGTGAACATCATACAGCTCAGGGCTCCTAAATGAGCCCCACTTTCCTGATTAGTTTTGGAGAATCAGTTGAATCCTAGCCCTTAGCTTCACAGCTGTGTGTGTGTGTGTGTGTGTGTGTGTGTGTGTGTGTGTGTGTGTGTCTAACTCTACAAAGAGGTGAGGAAATTTGAATAGTTAAAAATAAAAAAATGGGAAGAGACAAGGCATCCACTCTATTAAAAACAATTTTGTGAATAATAAAAAAAAAAAAAATTTTGTGTTAAATAGTCCAGCGGAAATGGACTGAAAAAAGAGTCTTGGAAAAGGGGTGACTGTTTTCAGCCTGATTCTAATCCAACCAGGTCCTTGGAAAATGCAGAATAGATGCCTCTCTTTACTCTTTTCACCTCTAATTATTGTCCTACAGAGCATCTCCTGCTCTAATTATCTGAGTGCTTACCTCTATTCACGAAGCTCATTCCTTTGCTTCCTAAAAACTTTTCTATAAAATAAAATAAAGTGAACAGGCCCTAAGGACAGACATCATCAGTTTGTCTCCAGGTCTAGAAATCCTTGTTTCTATCCTCCATCTCAAGTCCAAGTCTCCAGCTGGAATCTTCCCAGGTAACAGTTGAGGTAGCATCAGCAGCACAGGTGTGACAGCCGTGGAGAAGGGGCTGGAGGGCGGTGTCTGTAGGTGGAGGTGTGCAGGGGGCAGGTGGCACACAGCCGGGGCTCCTCCCCTCCACACCTCCACCTCACCAGTCCTGAGTCCCCTGCACGCCTCCCACTTCCATCCACACCACCTGCCTCCCCACTCCACAATGCCAGATGCCACGTGGGGTCCCCACCTCCTTTCCTCCGCACCTTTATCACAGCAGCACTGAAGGCCACCCTCCCCCAAATGACCTTCGCCACCCAAATCCCACATCCCGCCTCTCATCACTCCCACCCACTCCCACCTCCTCCACCTACCATGTCAACACCCACCTCCTCCCCCATCAACCCCCATCACACCCACTCTGGCTCACACCTCCTGAGCCAGGTGGAGAGTTAAAGCAACTTGTGTGATGGAGGATGGGAGAGGAGGGGGTGAGAGACAAGGTCGGCTGAGGGGCCTGGTGGAGGGCAGGGGGTGGAAGAGAGAAGATGGAGAGGTGTTGGTGTGGGGGGAGGGGCCGGGGTTGAAGGTCTGGTTTGGTGCGATGGGTGTGGTAGAGGCAGGAGGTGGGGCACAGGATGGGTAGATAAAGGTCCTCTAGGGCAGGAGGCTGGAGTCCGTGCTGGTGTGACGATGGTGGTGGAGGACAGGAGGAGGGACCGGCTGGGATGACGTCACCAGGGACGGGAGGAAGGAGGAAGCAGGCTGGTGGGACGGGTTGTGGAGGAGGGTGAGAGGCAGATCAAGGTCCAGTATGGAGTGTGGCGGGGGGAGCCTGCCTGGTGGCCATCTTGACCTCCCACATCACTAGACCGACTTCCACTGCATCCGTCTGGACCTGAGGGTCTGCTTGGGGCGTGCGGTCCCCTCTCCCTCTCCTCCTCTCCCGTCGCTGTCCTCCCTCCTTCCCTCCCTCCACGCCCCTCGGTCTCTCCTGCCCTCTGTCTCCTTGCTGACACCCCACATCCCCTTCTGTGGACACACAGGGAGCGGGTCATGGGCTGCAGGTCCCCAGATGCATCTTGTGTTTGAGGCAAGCAAGGTCAACGCTCCAAGGGTAAGAGGAGGCGCGGGAAGCATGTCAGTGGTTTTCTGTCAAGACCACTGGAGTCTCTGTGCCGGCAGATTTGTGTCTTTGTGGGATGATCACTGATTGTATCTGAAGGGGCGGAAGGGGGAGAGAGCTCAGACCATCGACGTCCACGAGGGCAGTATGGGGGATGAGCCGCACGACTGGACGCTGGCTTTTTCCAGGCTGCCATTTCGTCCTTGTCACTTTCATACTCATTTGGGGACCAGAAGGGAATATAAGGGCCAATATAAATTATTTTTCTTCACACCTTATACCAACACCTGCTGCTGCTGCTGCTTTGACCTCCCAGGCCCTCGGCTCCAGCTGGATTCATGGAGATGTCTTTCATCTCCAGCACCTGGCTCTCCAATTGCCCCAAGTTTTCCAGAGACAGGGAGCCCCCCAGGGCTGAGCCGTGACACCCAGAGGTCCTGACCGGTGAACTCGGTCACTCAGGCTGAATTTCACATCCACGTAGAGTCAGGTTCAGGGCTCCTCGGTCCACTGAAGGGACACGCAGACACAGAGAGACCACAGGGTGACAGTTTCAACCCACAAAGGCCCGCGCCAGCCCTGGGGCTCTGATGGGTGAGCATGGCCACCCTGCTACACTCTCCCAAATTGTGGTGCCCAAGTGGCAGTTTTATGTAAGGAAACCATTTGTTTTTAAAGCTAATGGCCCATATCTGGCCTCAACGTCATCTTATTTTTTTAAAAAGAATCATGCTCTAGGAGTTAAGCTCAGATGCCATCGCATCCACTTTTAGTCAGGTGAGCTCAGTAACTCAGAGAATCTATATTTATTATATGAAAATCACCTACTGAATAATTACACATTTAACTAAGCCTGCTCCCTTGTTTATAAAAACATTTTCTATGATTGCCTCCAGACGGCAGTGGAATAACACAATTATCACCAATAACAGACAGAGTTAGATTTGGTGTTTGGACGGAGACTCCCACGTCAAACACTACTCTGTGCCGTCCCCACATGCTGTCCTTCCTGGGACTGGCATCCACCTCTCCCCTGCGCTGTCCAGGACCCTGGTGACCGGCAGCTCCCGTCCTCCCACCCCTCCCTCTCTGTGTCCTCCCCTGCAGAGTCCAAATCTCATTTCTTTGGGTTTGTTCGGAACTAACACACAAGGCTCCGCTCCAATGGCCCCCACCAGCCCGTTTTCCTGTACAGTTTTATATGTCATAAAAGAAAAGGATTCCTAATTCCACAACCAAACCTACACCATAAATCTGAGGCTTTCCACCCCCTAATGTGCTTATTCACTGTAATGACCTTGTTTTGCTTACTCTTGTCATAGACCAACGTGGAATATTTGCATCTCCAGCCCCACTCCTTCACATCCTCCAGAGTCAAAAAGCAACAGCTATTAAAACACAAAATCTATTAATATATTAATTCAGCTCAGCTGGCAAAGCCTGTGAGCATCTAGCCTGGCACAGGACCACCAGATGCGATGGACCAGATCCTACAGCTTCCACGTCCTCAGGGGCCACCCTCTCTACAGGCTCTTCCTTGAAGCTCAGGAGACTCAGAGACGCTGTCAAAAAGTACATAAAACAGGAAAACTTGTGCGCCTGGGTCCTCACGCAGAGCTAGGTCTGTGTGACGGGTGGGTTGTTTCCTGAGCCCGATTTCCTCATCGATGGTTGTGGAGCCAGCACCTGGGTCCCGGTCCTTCCCTAAGAAGTTCCGGATCTGGGCTGGGCTTGAGCAGCTGGGTGTTGAGAGGCCCCCGTGATGGGCAGGTGTGGTCCAGCACAGCGCTTCTCGAAGGTCAGTGTGTGGAGGCCAAGAGCCTGCATTTCTAACAACTCCCCAGGAGGTCTGTGCAGGCCAAACAGGGATCAAGATTCTGGAGGGTTCTGAACCCTGGATGCACATCAGAACCATCCACACTCCCCACTGGGTAGGGTCTGTGGGCCGTCAGTCAGGGATCCCTCCCCTGGACAAGACTGACTCATCATTCAGACGGTCTTTCTATGGAAGTCAAGTCTGGGGCTCCGCGACCCAAAGACTGCAGGAGGTCAGGGCTCAGCATTCTGATCACAGTGACAGTGGGGAGACTGTGCCTGGTGCCTGGTTCCCCAGAGTCACTGTGGTTCTCTGATGACCCTCGTTCTCAACCCTCCCTCCGTGAGATGCTCCATGTTATTCCAAATAGATTCTTTTTTATTTGTTAGATAAATTATCTTTCTATCACCAAAACTGAAGACACTTAACTGCTATTTTCTGTCTTTAATGTGGAACTTTCCATGATTATTCTCAGCCTCCATGTTAAAATTGTTTTCTTCATCGTGATACAGTGATAACAACCACTGACCTACCTTACCCCCACCTCTGCCCCACTGGGGACTCCAACTCCCACCTCCTGCTTTATGTTTGGGTTTGACTTTGCAGAAAGAAGCTCAGGTAGGATGCTGAGTAGTG
The DNA here is from genome assembly GCF_949774975.1 of Lagenorhynchus albirostris. NCBI lineage: Eukaryota > Metazoa > Chordata > Mammalia > Artiodactyla > Delphinidae > Lagenorhynchus > Lagenorhynchus albirostris. Next base: position 108,421,407 of record NC_083103.1, on the reverse strand, counting down.
CTCCCGCAGAAGAGGTCAGAACTCCTGCCCAGGCCGACTCACTTCTTGGAAGGTAAAGCTGGAAGCGCCCAGAGTGTGGTCAGAACCTCCTTCCTCTTCTCTGCATCCCTGGTTCAATTTCTCTCTGCAGGCTCCTTCGCTTTTGCCCCGTAGAGACGTGTAGATCAAGGGTTTCAGAAACTTTCACCAAAGAACAATCTACCTGCCTTGCTCTCAGCCCTCGTGTCTGCTTCCTAGGATAAGAAATAGACAATCTTAGCGACTGGTCCAAGATTGACGCCAATAGCCGCTAACAGCTCAATCGTTGACTGCCTCTGGGGCTGCACGCTCTGCCCCTGGGATGGCAGCCAGCAGTGGATTTCAGGCACGTGTCTAGTACCAGCTGACATTGAGGGGAACTCAAGACTAGCCTGGCTCCGCACCCCCACCCAGCAGGCGTTGATCCCCCCCGCCAAGGGTGGGTCTGCGGGAGACAGAAGTTTCCAGCCAAGGCTCCTGCACCTCGCAGCCCACACACTCGGCTCACAAGGTGACCTTGGCAGCCCGGCCACGGAACAACAGTGTGCTTGGCGCCCCCAGGCCTGGCCAGGTCTCTGTGACCACCTAGAGCATGGCAGCGCAGTGTGTGGCAGGGCCTGACTTCCGAGGCCAGCACATGAAGGTGGTACAGCTCCACCGGGTTCTCCCGGGGTGTTTGCCTTCATACGCCAGGATGGGAAGAAGCCCAGCCACACGAGGAGGTCACAGGGCTGTCCCGGGCGACCATCAGCGGGGTCCCCGCTAGCAGCCAGCATCCCTGCACACGAGTGCGGGGGCCTCCGGGTCTTCCGTGAGGAGGCGGGCGCTGGGGAGCAGAGGTCAGCACGGGCAGTGCTCCTCCCGGGCCCTGAATCCGCATCCAGGAGCACAAGAGCGGGGTTGCCATCGGCGAGCATGGCACTTCGATAGGAAGCAGTCAGGACCGGCTGTGGCCAGAGCAAAGGGCAGGAAAGCCCCAGTTTTAGGTCAGTGCCTCGCCGTCAGGGTTCGTCTTCAGGGGAGGCAGGCAGCTCACGGCCCATTTTCTCTCGTCTGCCTGCGTGGCCGCAGCATCAGGTCCCTGAATGTCCTCACGTCCTCTTGCACAGCAACCGGGCCCAGGCTGCTTTGCCCTGGGCATTGCAGACAAGCGTGTCTCTTGTTCTGTGGCTTTAGAGGGGACGCTCTGGACTGGCTGGGGGCCGTAAGCCCTGAGGCTTGTTGTGAGTTTGCAGTCAGTGCTAAGCTGCCCCTGCGCTACTTATTCGTGAAGAATCTCCCACAGGGTCCATCCTAGTTTACTGGACTTCTGTGTTAAGGCTTGGAAACAAATTCCCAATTCATAATAAAATATCCCTTAGCTTTCCTTTGTCATTTTAACGTGCACTTGGATTTCCTTTAGAGATCTCACGGAGGAGAGAGAGGTGAGTAAAACAAGAAGAGATTTGTGTGTGACTGAATCTCTGGCCAAAATGCTATTAGAATAGCATCGCATGAGAGCTCCATAGAGCATCAGTAGAGGAGAGAGGTGCGGGGGAGGGAGGGAGGGAGGCCCAGTGTTTCTGAATCACACATGAGAGTGCTACGTGGGGACTTTCCACAGGAGAACCCATACCTGTGCCGTAAAGACCTGAACATCCTCCCTGTGAAGACACAGGCCACTCAGAGTTACCCGGTTACTTGATAAACAGGCCGAAACCCCAGGTGTCTCTTCCAGACGTATCTCTCAGGTTTGGAAGATAATTTAAGTAAGATTCAGTCTCCCTGCATCTCAGGTTGGTCACGTCCCACATACAGAGGGCGACAAATCTCCTCTATTTAAACCATCCCAGATGCTGGGGAGGACATTAATGTCACGACAACAAAAGGCAACTGCAAGATACAGAGGCAGTGGTGGGACAGATGGAGCCCAGATAGGGCAGCCACAGGGGAGCCACCCCCAGCCGACATCCTCCCTGCCTTCACAGGGACAGGCAACCTGACCAGCTGGGGCAGCTGTCTACAGCAGGAGGGCCTGCACCAGGACGTCTCAGCATGTGTCCCACAGCATGAAAGCTTTATTAAAGCTGTGCAGGGAGTGATCCAATCTCATACTTTTACATGTACCTGTCCAGTTTTCCCAGCACCACTTATTGAAGAGGCTGTCCTTTCTCCACTGTACATTCCTGCCTCCTTTATCAAAGATAAGGTGACCATATGTGTGTGGGTTTACCTCTGGGCTTTCTATCCTGTTCCATTGATCTATATTTCTGTTTTTGTTTGACCTAATGAAACTTAAAAGCTTTTGCACAGCAAAGGAAACCATAAACAAGACCAAAAGACAACGCTCAGAATGGGAGAAAATATTTGCAAATGAAGCAACTGACAAAGGATTAATCTCCAAAATTCACAAGCAGCTCATGCAGCTCAATATTAAAAAAACAAACAACCCAAAATCCAAAAATGGTCAGAAGACCTAAATAGACATTTCTCCAGAGAAGATATACAGATTGCCAACAAACACATGAAAGGATGCTCAACATCACTAATCATGAGAGAAATGCAAATCAAAACCACAATGAGGTATCACCTCACACCAGTTAGAATGGGCATCATCAGAAAATCTACAAACAATAAATGCTGGAGAGGATGTGGAGAAAAGGGAACCCTCTTGCACTGTTGCTGGGAATGTAAATTGATACAGCCACTATGGAGAACAGTATGGAGGTTCCTTAAAAATCTAAAAATAGAACTACCATACGACCCAGCAATCCCACTACTGGGCATATACCCTGAGAAAACCATAATTCAAAAAGAGTCATGTACCAAAATGTTCATTGCAGCTCTATTTACAATAGCCAGGACATGGAAGCAACCTAAGTGCCCATCATCAGATGAATGGATAAAGATGTGGCACATATATACAATGGAATATTATTCAGCCATAAAAAGAAACGAAATTGAGTAATTTGTAGTGAGGTGGATAGACCTAGAGTCTGTAATACCGAGTGAAGTAAGTCAGAAAGAGAAAGACAAATACCATATGCTAACACATATATATGGACTCTAAGAGAAAAAAAAAGGGTCATGAAGAACCTAGGGGTAAGACAGGAATAAAGACACAGACCTACTAGAGAATGGACTTGAGGATATGGGGAGGGGGAAGGGTAAGCTGTGACAAAGTGAGAGAGTGGCATGGACATATATACACTACCAAACATAAAATAGCTAGCTAGTGGGAAGCAGCCGCATAGCACAGGGAGATCAGCTCGGTGCTTTGTGACCACCTAGAGGGGTGGGATAGGGAGGGTGGGAGGGAGGGAGATGCAAGAGGGAAGAGATATGGGAACATATGTATAACTGATTCACTTTGTTATAAAGCAGAAACTAACACACCATTGTAAAGCAATTATACTCCAATAAAGATATATAAAAAAAAAAAGCTGCGAAGGAAGAAGGTTCTATAGTCAAATGAGGTTTGGAACAAGGAAATCAGGTTTCCTCCCTGTGGGAGTTTTAGTGAGTCTGATGTGTGATTCCCCAAACTTATCCCCAGACCCAGGGACTTTCATTCCCAGGGAAACTAAGAAACCGGATATTCTCTGGGTGGTACAAATGATTCTCCCTGACGGGTTAGTACAGCTGATTTGTATTTTCTTGTTTGCTTACCTATACATCACGTGTTTTGTTTGACTATATACTGCTTTTGTAGCGAAGGAACGTATTTCAATACAATGAAAACTTTCTGCCTCAGGTCAGGCTCGATCCTGAGGCCAGTGGACTGAGTCCAAGGTGGGGAGAGAGCTGTGTGCTCAAGCAGGAGGAGGGACGCTGGGGTGGGAACAGGACTGTCCCGACCTGATGCTCTGAGTGAAGACTGGGGGCTGGGGCTGGAGCACAGCAGTGTAGGGGCTGCGGCGGCTCTGCCTCAGCACTTCCCTGAATATTCCAGCCTCTTCCAAGACAAGGAGCTCTGAGCAGAGGGGGCCAGGCCTCCGCCCCCACCACCCCGCCAGCCGGGAGGCTTTTCCTGAGCTCAGACCTTCCCCGGGCGGGTGGTGCAGGCGAGTTTTTAATCCATTCCCAAGGGCAGCTCATCCCAGAATGAATTTAGACAAACAAACGGGAATACACACTTTTTCTTTTTTTCATTTTTCTTCTCCAATTTTGCAAAACGTAATTAATAACAAAACACTTGGGATCATGCAGCAAAGGTACTTTACAGGAACATTTATTATGCAAATAACCAAATTAATTACATACATTTGCATCTTATTATTGAGAAGTAAGGCAGCTTTAACAGAATTGGCTCTATTTCTACAAAATTATCATAGCCTAAGAAGAAAGGTCAGGGCGAGATTAACTTGGATTGGGGTTTTAAATCCTGCTCAGGGGTTCTAAAGTTTTACAGAATACAATTTTTCTTACTTGGACAATGATTTTTTTAATCATAAAAATGAAAGAAATTTTAATAGAAATCCCACAATCTCCACCTCCAACTTCAAACTCTAATGCTTTTATACTGTATTTCTAACCCCCCTCCAAACATTGACTATAAATTTACATAGGTTTTACTTCAGTACTCTGTGTCTTATAGATATTATTAAAATAGTATTGTCTGCTCAAGATTTGTAGATTTTATTTAAGATTAAGGTGTCAAGAGGTTCTAAAGTTCCAAAGACAACCCTGCCCCAAAGTCACCCTATTGGATCCAGGCAATGGTGGTGTCCACTGGCCACCTCCTGCTCAGTCACCCCTTCAGGAAAGGCGCTGGACTCAGGTGTCCAAGAGGCCCTTGAACTACAGGACATCATCTGGGCCAACTCAGGGTACAGGTGTTGTCCCCTCCTGAGGACACTCTCAGTGGCCACATGCCCTCTCAAATCACATTTTACCCTGAAGGGAATGGTGGAGGTGCACATCCTATACACACAACACGGCTACACACACAACACCCACACCCCTCCACATACAACACACACTCACACACATATACCTCCCTCACACACAACATAGCCATACACACCACACACACACACACACAACACACACACACCTACACACAACACACACTCTCACCCCCACACTCACCCCCACACCCCACACACACAACACACACACACCCCACACACCACACACACACACAACTTTCCTACCCACCCAGCTTCCTGTCCCTCCAATTGTTTTACTCTGCAAATCGTTGGAAGTTCTCACTGTTTTTTCCTTAAAAAGCTTCTGGTTGCCCTTTGTAAAGAACCTCCTTGGCATTTTAAATTTGAAATCTAATTCTAAGTCATTTGCAACAGAAAGAAAATTCATCCTTCCAAATAGTTTCTTTTTCGTTTATGGCAGCACAGTTCAAATTTATTGGGTTTGGAAAAAAATCCCAGGTTTGATTTGTGATTCTGCTTCTTACCCCTCGGTGGCCGTGGAGCTCTCTGAGCCCTGGAATCTTCATCGGTGATAAGAAGAACGACCACTTCAAGTCAGAATCAGCCCAGCATGTTTCCATGAGCCAAATCTACACAAGCAAGGAAGATTTTCTAAATTAAAACACTTTGTCTCACACAAAACAATACTTAATTTTAAAAAACTATCAAAAACTTTCCACCAAAAAACAGAACTAAAACAAAGTTTTAGTAGTAAAGTTGCAGAATACCAAATCAATATACAAAAATCTGCTGTGTTTCTATACGCTAATAACAAACTATCAGAATGAGAAATTAAGAAAACAATCCCATTTACAACTGCATTACAAAGAACAAAATACCTAAGAATAAACTTAACCAAGGAGGTGAGAGACCTACACACTGAAAATTATAAGATATTAATGAAAGAAATTGAAGATGACACAAATAAGTAGAAAACTATTCCATGCATGAGCTCCTGGAATGGAAGAATTAATGTTGTTAAAATGACCATACTGCCCGAAGCAATATACAAATTCAGTGCAAACCCCGTTAAAATTCCAATGGCATGTTTCACAGAAATAGAACAAACAATCCTAAAATTTGTATGGAAACACAAAAGACTCCAAATAGCCAAAGCAATCCTGAGAAAGAAGAACAAAGCTGGAGGCGTCATGTTTCCTGATTTCAGACTATATTCCAGAACTACATCGATTAAACAGACCCTGGGGGACTTAGATGCTGGGGGCTCAGAGAGGGCAGACAGCGCGAGAACAGGGAAGCCGGGAACGGGAAGCACCAGGAGGAAGATCTGGGGGTGTGGGACTCGAGAGACATTGTTCCAGCTAATGATTAAGAACTCTGCAGACAATAGGGGCTTCTTAGACAATGGGTGAATTTCCAGGATGTCCGGCCCCCTTCCGAGAAGGAGGGAGATAACAAAATGTAAAAAAGGTGTCTGTCAAAGACCAATCAGGCAGCTGGGGAGAAGGAGGGAGATAACAAAATGTAAAAAAGGTGTCTGTCAAAGACCAATCAGGCAGCTGGGGACAAGTTCCCTCTCTGGTCCGAGCCTAAGCCGGGACCAATCAGCAGGAGAACACAACCAAATCTATAATTTACATACGGGGAAGTGGGAACCTATAAAACTGACATATTCGCGCCCAAAAAGGTTCCTTCTTCGACCTCCTGCGTGAGGACCAAGGAACCCCGGTGCACCGGCCTTCAATAAACCTCTTGCGTTTTGCATCGACTTCCGACTCTTGTTGTTTCCTGGGCGAGTCGAAACTCCTAGGAGACCGCGCAGGTCTAACATTTGGGGGCTCGTCCGGGATTCCACTCGCCCCGGACCACAAGAACATCGGGAGTTGGAGGTACCAGGTAAGCTCGAGCTTGATTGTCTGTTTGTCCCTTGTTCTTTGTGGGCCATTATCGGAGGAAAGCTGTAAGAATCGGCTTATTATGGAATCTGTATCGGACCCCTGGCTAGGCAGACGTGCTAATAGCCGGCGTCCATGAGCCCTAGGGGACGCCCTGGTGGCTCATCTGGAAGGAGAGGCAAACTCTGTCTCCCCTTCACTCGGTTTCGGCAGTTCCCTTGGTGATAACTGCCATCTGAAGAAGTTTCGGTTTTGAAGCGAGCTCGCGGTGGCCCATGCGTATATGTGTTTCATGGAGTTTTAACTGTTTCTGTATTGTGGTCTATTCTTTTTCTCTGACGGACGACAATGGGACAAACTGTGACGACTCCTCTTTCCCTTACCCTAAGCCATTGGACCGAAGTTCGGGCCAGAGCCCATAATTTTTCGGTAGAGGTGAAGAAAGGAAAGTGGCAGACTTTGTGTGCCTCTGAATGGCCAACATTTCAGATAGGATGGCCCCCCGAAGGATCCTTTTTATTAGACAAGATTAAGCTGCTGAAGTCTAAGATATTTAATATAGATCCCCACGGACATCCAGACCAAGTACCATATGTCTTGGTCTGGGAAGATTTAATTCTCTCCCCACCTCCGTGGGTCCGGCCCTTTGTTTCCTCAACAGGTACGTCCGCGCACACATCAGCAGCGTCGGAGATATTAGCCTTAAAGAAAAACCCCAACACGGAAAAGCTACCTGACGCCCCGGATCCACCGAAGGCGATTTATCCTGACCCGCAGTCCGATTTGCTTCTTTTGGATTCCCCACCCCCTTATCCTCCGGCCCCAAATCCCCTACCACCTAGAGGACCCCCAGCTCCACTGCCCTCGGCACCAAGGGAACCATCCATGATGGAAGAAGAAAGGGGTCCCTCAGCGGGCACTAGGAGCCGGAGGGCTATCTCCCCGGACTCCACTGCCCTACCTCTTAGAGAGTATGGCCCCCCCGACGGCCAAGGGAATAGACCTCTCCAATATTGGCCCTTTTCCTCTGCAGATCTTTATAATTGGAAAATGCATAACCCAACTTTTTCCGAAAATCCACAGGCCCTTACCGCTTTAATAGAATCTCTTGTTTTCTCCCACCAGCCCACATGGGATGATTGTCAGCAGCTGCTTCAGACTCTCCTAACGACTGAGGAGAGGCAACGGGTTCTTTTAGAAGCCAGAAAAAATGTATTAGGCGCCAATGGGCAACCTACCCAGCTGCCTAACGAGATTGATGTTGGTTTCCCACTCGTCAGGCCAAACTGGGATTTCAATGCCCCGGAAGGTAGGGAGCGCCTGAAAATGTATCGCCAGGCTCTGGTGGCGGGTCTCCATGGAGCGGCCAGACGGCCCACTAATTTGGCTAAGGTAAGGGAAGTAACTCAGGGGCCCCAGGAATCGCCAACTGTGTTCCTGGAACGTTTAATGGAAGCCTTTAGACGCTTTACCCCTTATGATCCAACTTCGGAGGAACATAGGGCTACTATAGCAATGGCTTTCATTGATCAAGCGGCCCCTGATATTAGGAAGAAATTACAGAGGCTAGATGGCTTGCAGGGATTTTCGCTTCAGGAGTTAGTAAAAGAGGCAGATAAAGTATATAACAAAAGAGAAACAGAGGAAGAGAAGGAAGAAAGCAGAAAGAGCAGGCAGCCCGTGAAAGAAGACGAGATAAGAGACAAGAGAGGAATTTAAGTAAGATACTGGCCACTGTGGTTGGAGGAAGAAATATAGGGGATAGAAATGGGCAGGAAGGGCGAACGGCAGACAGAAGGCGACCATTAGACAAGGACCAATGTGCCTACTGTAAAGAAAAAGGACATTGGGCGAGAGAATGCCCTAAGAAAAAGAATGGAGGAAGGCCAACCAGAAACAAAATCTAAACATTGGAAGAAGAAGACTAGGAAAGTCAGGGCTCGAACCCTCTCCCCGAGCCCCGGGTAACTCTTAAAGTGGAGGGGGAACCTGTTCAATTTTTGGTAGATACCGGAGCCCAGCACTCCGTCCTTCTCCACTCAAAAGGTCCTATCTCAGCTAAAAGGTCATGGGTACAAGGAGCCACTGGGAATAAACAATATTCATGGACCACACGAAGGACAGTAGATCTTGGGATTGGACGAGTAACCCATTCATTTTTGATTATTCCGGAATGCCCCTATCCTTTGCTGGGAAGAGATTTACTCTCCAAAGTAGGGGCTCAAATCCACTTTCAGCCAGAAGGTTCCACCATAACTGATAATAAAGGAAGGTTACTTCAAATATTGACTATGAAATTAGAAGATGAATATAAATTATACGAGCAGCCTTCATCCTCACGAGTTAATGTTACAGATTGGGTAACTCGGTTCCCTCAAGCCTGGGCAGAAACTGCCGGAATGGGGATGGCCAAAAATCGGCCCCCGGTGCTAGTGGAACTCAAGGCAACTGCCACCCCAATAATGGTCCGTCAATACCCCATGAGTAGAGAAGCCAAAGACGGTATCCGTCCCCATATACAGAGGCTACTAGACTTGGGCATCTTAATAAGATGTCAATCAGCATGGAACACCCCTCTCCTGCCGGTAAAGAAACCAGGAACAAATGATTATCGGCCGGTGCAGGATCTACGAGAGGTAAACAAACGGGTGGCAGACCTCCACCCCACAGTTCCAAACCCTTACAACCTCCTGAGCACTCTTCCACCTCAACATACGTGGTATACTGTTTTGGACCTTAAAGATGCTTTTTTCTGTTTAAGACTGTCTCCCCTGAGCCAACCCTACTTTGCCTTCGAATGGAAAGATCCAACATCGGGAATGTCTGGTCAGCTGACATGGACACGGCTACCTCAGGGATTTAAGAACTCCCCGACCATCTTTGATGAAGCCCTCCATCAGGATTTGGCATTATATAGAGAATCAAATCCCCAGGTAACATTACTCCAATACGTTGATGATATTTTATTAGCTGCTGAGACCCAAGAAGATTGTATCAAGGGTACTGAAAAACTGTTAACGGAACTTGGAACCCTGGGATATAGAGCCTCAGCCAAGAAAGCACAAATATGCCAACAACAGGTCAGTTACCTGGGGTATCTATTAAAAGGGGGGCAAAGATGGCTCACGGAGAGCAGAAAGGATACGGTGGCCCAAATTCCGGCTCCCAAAAACGCCAGGCAGGTTAGAGAATTTTTGGGGACGGCCGGATTCTGTAGACTATGGATTCCAGGGTTTGCTGAGCTGGCAGCCCCATTGTACCCCCTAACCAAAAACAGCACTCCTTTCGTTTGGGGCGATAAGGAACAACGGGCTTTTGACCAAATCAAACGAGCTTTACTTTCAGCTCCAGCCCTAGGACTGCCAGATGTAACCAAACCTTTTCATTTATATGTGGCCGAAAATAAGGGCATTGCAAAAGGAGTATTGACTCAGAAATTGGGTCCCTGGAATCGCCCAGTTGCTTATTTGTCAAAAAAATTGGACCCTGTGGCATCAGGATGGCCCACCTGTTTAAAGATAATCGCTGCAGTGGCCGTTCTAGTCAAAGATGCTGACAAACTAACTTTAGGACAAAATCTAACGATAACAGCTCCTCATGCCCTGGAAAATGTAGTCCGTCAACCACCGGATAGGTGGCTAACTAATGCCAGGATGACCCATTACCAAACCCTGTTGCTAAACTCAGATCGCATCAAGTTTGCTCCAGCCACAGGACTCAATCCAGCCACCTTGCTACCTGATCCTGACTTGGAAGGCTCCACCATCATACATGATTGTCAGGAAGTACTGGCCGCAGCACACGGCAGTAGGCCAGATCTGATGGACCTGCCCCTCCCTGATGCTGATTTCACCTGGTTCACGGATGGGAGCAGTTTCCTGGAGGAAGGTAAGCGTCGAACTGGGGCAGCCGTGGTAGACGGAAAACAAGTCATATGGGCAGCGGCGCTACCACAAGGGACCTCAGCCCAACGAGCTGAATTAACTGCCCTGACGAGGGCATTAGAGATGGCAGAGAATAAAAAAGTAAACATCTACACAGACAGTAGATATGCGTTTGCTACCGCTCATATCCACGGTGCCATTTACCAACAGAGAGGGCTACTAACTTCAGGTGGCAAAGAAGTTAAAAACAAAGACGAAATCATGGCTTTGTTGACTGCACTCATGCTTCCTACTAAAGTCAGTATCATCCACTGTCCTGGACATCAAAAAGGAAATACCCCAATAATTAGGGGAAATAATATGGCTGACCAAGTGGCCCGAGAAATAGCATCGGGAGAAGTCATTCTAGGACTGTCAGATAAAGTTCCTGAAAAACCAGGCCGTGATGAAGAAATCATCCCGGCCACAACAAAAGGAACTTTGTCCCCTCAGCAAGCAGAATCCATGTTACAACAGATGCACAGATGGACACATTTGGGGACTAAAAAGATGGTAGCCTTGTTACAAAAAGCCGGGTACGAAACCCCTGGAATGACAAAATTAGCTGAACAAATTGTGCAGGAATGCGTCCCATGTCAACAGGTAAATGCTCAAAAAGGGAAACTTGAAACTGGAAGGAGACTCGGGGGGACCGCCCAGGAACTTACTGGGAGGTGGACTTTACTGAAGTGCGTCCTGGAAGGTACGGTAATAAATACCTTTTAGTTTTTGTAGACACTTTTTCAGGATGGATAGAGGCTTTCCCAACAAAGAAAGAAACAGCTGCTGTAGTCGCCAAGAAGATTTTAGAAGAAATTTTTCCTCGATTTGGAGCACCAAAGGTAATAGGGTCTGATAATGGTCCAGCCTTCGTCGCCCAGGTAAGTCAGGATGTGGCCAGATATTTGGGGACTGATTGGAAATTACATTGTGCATATAGACCCCAGAGTTCAGGTCAGGTAGAAAGAATGAATAGAACTCTAAAAGAGACCCTAACCAAATTGTCCTTGGAGACTGGCGGTACAGATTGGACGATGCTCCTTCCTTTAGCCCTGTTCCGGGTTAGGAATACACCTTCCCGGTACCATCTTACTCCTTTTGAGGTGCTATACGGGGCCCCACCTCCCCTTCTCACCTTAGGAGAAGAAATAAAACCAGACTGTCAAAATAACACTGACTTGTATGCTAGGCTATTGGGACTCCAACTGGTCCAAAAGGAGATATGGTCCCAACTCGCCGAGGCCTACCAACCGGGAACACCGGGAGAAACTCATCCTTTCCAAGTCGGGGACTCCGTATACGTCCGTCGGCATCGAACCCAGACGTTGGAACCTCGATGGAAAGGACCATACACCGTCCTCCTAACCACCCCAACGGCCATAAAAGTGGACGGCATCGCTGCCTGGATCCATGCTTCACACGTGAAAGCTGCACCAGCGGCGGCATCATCAGGATGGCAGGCCCAAAGAACCGACAACCCACTCAAACTCAAGCTTCTACGAACCTAAGACTTATAATTTTGGTTTTACTGCCTTTACTGACTGTAAGTGATTTTAGCCCTCACCTGCCCCAACGTCTAACTTGGCAGGTAATTTCTCAAACTGGAGATATAACCTGGTCCATTAGCCATACTGCCCCTCCCTGGACCTGGTGGCCAGACCTTTTTCCTGATGTCTGTAAACTGGCCATAGGAGCTCCCTTTTGGGATCTAGAGAGTTATTATGATCAGCATAATGCTCCGTCCCAACTTCTAACTAAAGCTGATTACTCCGGAGAGGGTTGTAAAAACCAGGTCCGAAGAAGTTGGCTCAGAACCCTCTCCTTCTATGTATGCCCCGGGTTCCATCGCCCCCGATCCCTGAATTATAAATGTGGGGGAACTGAAAATTTATATTGCCAAAACTGGGGATGTGAAACCACAGGAGATACTTATTGGAGACCCACCTCAACTTGGGATTTTATTACAGTAACAGCCAACTACACTCATACTTCTTATAGGGGTCCCCGACCCATCGCCCCCGAATGTTCAGGATGGTGCCACCCCCTCAAAATTTCCTTTAGTAATCCTGGAAAAAGAGATAAAAAATGGGTAAATGGCCACTCATGGGGCATTAGATTTTACAAGAATGGATATGATTTGGGAATATTAATGACCCTTAAGCTAAAGATTGAGACTCCTGCTCCTATATCAATAGGCCCAAATCCCGTACTTGGCCCCCCTTTGCTTCCCCCGGCCCCTTCAGCTACGTCAACAAAGAATGAGACTAATGAAACCTCTGGATCCAAAGAACCCACAGTTAAGCCTGGGACTCCACAGGATAGGATGCTTTCTTTGGTGCAGGCAGCCTTTACGGTCCTTAATGCTACAAACCCGGAGGCTACAAAATCATGTTGGCTCTGTTATGCTGCCCCTCCCCCTTATTATGATGCTATAGGATATAGTTCTAATTATACTAATGTCAGCTCCCCGGACCATTGTCGATGGAAACAGAAAGGGAACAGTAAATTAACTCTGTCTTCGGTTTCTGGAAATGGTACTTGTATAGGAACACCTCCCCAGTCCCATCGACACCTTTGTCATGATTTCAGCCTCCCTTCAGGCTCGGGATATCTTGTACCTCCCCAAGATGGATGGTGGGCATGTAACACGGGGCTCACCCCTTGTGTCTCTCTAGAGGTTCTCAACAATTCAGCTGATTTTTGTGTGCTAGTGCAATTAGTTCCTAGACTTATCTATCATTCAGATTCGTCCTTCTTAGATGAATACGAGGGAAAAACAAGAAGGAAGAGAGAACCTGTAACCCTCACATTGGCTGTCCTTCTAGGACTAGGAATATCTGCCGGGATAGGAACAGGAACCACAGCCCTCATACAACAACCTCAGTATTATGCAAGTTTAAGACAGGCTATAGACATCGACCTTCGAGCATTAGAAAGTTCCATAACTCAACTAAAGGAATCACTCACCTCACTTTCAGAAATGGTGTTGCAGAATAGAAGAGGCCTAGATTTGCTGTTTCTTAAAGAAGGGGGATTATGCGCCGCTCTAAAAGAAGAATGTTGCTTTTATATTGATCATTCAGGAACCATTACCAAAACCATGGATAAACTAAGGGAACGCTTAGATAAAAGGCAAAGGGAGAGAGAAAACGAAAAAGGATGGTTTCAATCATGGTCCCCCTGGTTTACCACCTTAATCTCTACTCTGTTGGGACCTCTTATTGTTTTATTGTTGATTTTAACTTTTGGACCATGTGTTCTAAATCGCTTGATAGCATTTATTAGAGAACGTATCAGTACTGTACAAGTTCTAATGTTAAGACAACAGTACCAAAGTTTACGAACAGAAGGTTGAGATTCCATGATTGGAATCAATAGTCACAAGAAAAAGGGGGGAATGTGGGACTCGAGAGACATTGTTCCAGCTAATGATTAAGAACTCTGCAGACAATAGGGGCTTCTTAGACAATGGGTGAATTTCCAGGATGTCCGGCCCCCTTCCGAGAAGGAGGGAGATAACAAAATGTAAAAAAGGTGTCTGTCAAAGACCAATCAGGCAGCTGGGGAGAAGGAGGGAGATAACAAAATGTAAAAAAGGTGTCTGTCAAAGACCAATCAGGCAGCTGGGGACAAGTTCCCTCTCTGGTCCGAGCCTAAGCCGGGACCAATCAGCAGGAGAACACAACCAAATCTATAATTTACATACGGGGAAGTGGGAACCTATAAAACTGACATATTCGCGCCCAAAAAGGTTCCTTCTTCGACCTCCTGCGTGAGGACCAAGGAACCCCGGTGCACCGGCCTTCAATAAACCTCTTGCGTTTTGCATCGACTTCCGACTCTTGTTGTTTCCTGGGCGAGTCGAAACTCCTAGGAGACCGCGCAGGTCTAACAGGGGCAGCGAGGGCAGGACGGGGTTCTACCCTCAACACTTACCTGCTGGGTAACCTTGGGCAGGTATTTATTTCATCTTTCTGAGCCTCCCTCTGCTCACCTGTACCATGGACAAACTGAATGCACTGGTACCACCTCCCAGGAGAGCTGTGACATTGAGATGGATCTGCTTCCTACACCCCACCGCAAAGGAAAGATCAGCCTCTCCCTCCCTCACCCTCCCCTCAGCATGAGTCGGATGTAATACACCTCGATCACCCCAGTAGCTTCTCTCGCCTTGGCCCTGGGACCACCTGGGTGCTGGCAGGAAGAAGGCTTTACAATGGTGTGTTAGCTTCTGCTTTATAACAAAGTGAATCAGTTATACATACATATGTTCCCATACCTCTTCCCTGTTGCGTCTCCCTCCCTCCCACCCTCCCTATCCCACCCCTATCGGTGGTCACAAAGCACCGAGCTGATTACAGACACCTCCTGGACAGAAAGCACTGCACGTTGACGATAGTAATGTGTTTTTGGAGCCATGAAACCATGGCATCCAGTAATCAGAGTGATCCCAGGATTCTGCAGGCAAATTAAATCCTTGTTTTCAAAATAACAGTGAGTTTGCTACTGGGTGCTGGATACTAAGTGCAGGATTATAGATCATTACACCTGTGAACTTGCTCCTTTGAGGTTATTAGTGGCTGATAAGATTGTGAGCCAGTGTAAATTTACCTTTGATTGTTTGTTTTGGCAAAAGGCATATCTCCAATATTCAAAATGTGGATGATCTACATTAAAACCATGACTAACTTTTATTAAATAATATTAACATGATAATTAAAATTTTAAAATGTATATTAGATGTTTATTGTATTTAATTAATTTTTATAAAATTCATTAAATGTTATCAGTCATTAGAACATACACATGCACGTACCTGCTTATTTACTAGCAAAGAGAAGGCTGATTCTCTGGGAGGACCTAGACCCCCTCCCTCCATAAAATGGTCCCACAGTTTTCCTTCTCTCAGTAAGTGGCACCTCCTACCTCTTGTTTGCAGAGGTTACACACATCCTTGGTTTTGTTTTCACTTTCACTCCATGAATCTTCGTTTCTCCTCCAAGAAGGAGCTCAGTCTCTCTGCTTTTCTCCAGCCCAAGCAGCCACCGGTGTCCTGAGTCACCCAGTCCCCCCTCCGTCTCCCTGCTCTGACCTTCCTGCCAAGAATCCGTCCTCACGAAGTGCCCAGAGAGGTGCGTGAAAACGCAGATCAGACTACAGCGTGTCACCATCCAAAGCCCCCAGTGTCTCCCCGAGAGCATCCTCATCCTGACGCAGGGCCCTCGTGGCCCGGCCCCACCTGCACCCTCCCACCCTCCCCAATTCCAGCTCCTGGGCTCTGGCAACGCCTCCAACGTCCCTGTGCCTTTGCGTCGCTGATGCTCTGCCCTTCCTCACCCTCTGCTTGGGCTCAGGCATAACCTCAGACGTGCGTCCCTGAACCGGCTCCGGGAAGGATCACCCCTCTGCCTGTGACTGTCTCATAACACGATCCACGTCCTTCACTCCAAGCTAATACATCCTGGTTTTCTGTTTACTTGTTTATCAATACCTCTACCTATCGGAATAGGACTGTGTCAAGTAGAAAGCGAAACGCCTCCGAGCATCCTATGATATGTCTGTCTTTAGCGTTCATTATGGGTTGCATCGTGTTCCCCTAAAATGTGTATACTAAGGCCTCACCTCCCACCCTGCAGCACGGGACCATGTTTGGAGATAGGGCCTTTGTAGAGGCGGTTAAGTTAGAATGAAGCTATCCGGGTGGCTTCTTCCTAATCTAGCCTGACAGGTGTCCCTGTAAGGAGAGGAGATTTGGGCACCTGGAGACACACCGGGGGCCACACGGGACGACCGTGCAGAGAGGCAGCAGGAGAGTGGCCGCCTGCACGCCACGGAGAGAAGCCTCAGGAGAAACCAACCCCGCTGGCTCCTGGGCCTTGGCCGTCCAGCTTCAGAACTGTGAGAAAACAAATCTCTGTGGTGTTTTGCCCCAGAAGCCTGAGCTGACTGATGCAGCTCCCCTCCCAGTGAGACCCTCCCCAGGGACCCTTCACAGAGGTTTGAGATGGATGCCCAGCCCTGCCTGGACCAGGAGTCGTCAGGTGGCCCCTCCCTGGGATCCCGAGAAGACCTTCATCTGAGCCTGGCTCTGCATCTCACAAGGACTGGACCACGTGGCTGAGGCCGCGGGAGCCTGGCACTGCTGTACCCAGGACAGATGATGTCAGCGCAGGGCAGGTGGAGCGAGAGAGTGAGGGCTTGACTTGGTTATTCTCTGATCATCGTGACTGAAAGTCACTTTTATCCCTGGGCTTTTCAGTTTAAGCCACTAAACGCCCCTTTTTGCTTCTTTTCAGGGACGTGGAGTCCTGACTGGTGATCTGGCCTCTTCGTACCGCTGAAGTACTATTTGCAGGCTTACCGGGTGATGTTTCTGTTAATGTTTGGTGTTTATCTTTCCAGACTTTCCTGTAAGTATGCGAATGTAGGTACATAATTAAACACAGGCGTCGACTCAAATATAGGTGCAGGTATAGATATAGAAACAAACGTAGTTTCTTTTAAACGGCCAAATGCCAGGGGCCCCATCTGCCTGCCACCCATGCAAATCTATGTCAGGAGGCCATAGAGTTGTGATCAAGAGGCCAGAGGCTGACCGGCTGCCCAGGTCCACTGTCCGGCCCACTTGGAGGATTTCCCTTTTGGAGCTCGGACTGCTCACCTTTAATGGACACCATAGCAGCACTACTTCACACCACTGCGATCATCAAATGAGATTATGCAAGAAAACTAACCTTATCTTCTAGCGAGTGTTGCCTGTACCTCTTAGTTAGTATAATGAAAGGGCTCTGTCCACAGAGCAGCATCAGAGATTAGAAAGCTCACCCCGGCAGAAGCATTACTGATGGATTGGAAGCAGCAAGAAACGGAGACCCCTGCCGTCCTCCTGCAGGTGAGGGGCTTTCCCGGGGAGGGGAAGGGGTGGGGGGCGGGGTCGCAGGAAAGGGGCAGGGTCGCTGGCCTTTCCTGCTCAGACTAGGTGCCACGGGGTCAGGGGATAGGAAAACTGGGTTCCCTAGGGAATCGGGGGTGGGGGTGGAATTCTGATGGTGAAGAGAAAGAAGAAACTTGGCGAATGCTGGAAGGGAAAGACTGATTGCCTGGGGCTGGAGGAAGGTCTCAAATGAAAACAGTAGAGATGAAGGGAGGGAGAAGAGATGGGGCTCTTCTTACACTGCGGATCCGCTCGGATCTGGGAGAGGTCTCCTCATCGCAGGAGGAGCTGCTGTGTCTGCAGGGGAAACCTCTGACCCCCACCTCTGAGCTGAGCCAGACCCTCCTGGAACCCAGGCCTGATCACAGGGTGTGTTCTCAGCCAAACAGCCCTTTTTTTATTGCCTTAGAAAGAGCCAGAGTGAGAGTATGGATCCTAGCCGGCCCGGGAGAGCCTCTCAGTGTTGGAGGGGTCACCTCGAGGGCAATAAGCTCCTTCCCTGGGGGCGGGGGAAGGACTGGGGGCTCGCTGCCAGGACACTCGGACCGCCCCCTGGGAATCAGATGAGGCCCAGGCCTCGGGAAGCTGTCTCCTCTCCCCAGGGCAGGCCTCTCCCTAAGCAGATGGGCTGCAAAGGGGGTACGGTGGCGTGGGCCATGGAGTCCTTACTTTTAAAAAGCTCTCTTGCAACTATCCAGGTGGTTTTTGAAGGCCCTTAAATGTAGAATAGAGAGAATTGGGTTTCAGGCCTGGAGGGCAAGAGTCCAGCCAGAGCGTCTCAAAATCCCAGCGTGGCCGCCTGGGCTGTGCCGGTGAGAAGCGCGTTAACCTGGGAACATGTCAGGGAGCAGACACAGCTGCAGCCCCCATCCTAGAGGACTGCACTGTAGATTGAATACGAATACACGTCAAATGCGTGAACAATGCTTTTACTTGACAAACAGTCCATCGTCGCGTTTGCCACTGTAATTGCTGCACCATATACACCGGGGATATAAGGACTGAAAACAGCCACTCTCCCACCCCTCCTGGGGGCTTGCAGGTTAGTGCTCTGTTCCAGCAGGGTGTGACCCCCAGGCTGGGCCTGTACCACATGTGGTCCCTTACATTTAGACTAGATAGGCTAGACCCCGGTCGGGCTAGACCGCCAGACTTCAATCTGGTGAGACTGTTCTGCCGGGGGCAGTAAAGCACCGGTCACAGAACTGGACTTTGCGTGTCTAACACTTTGCAGTGGGAAACAATCTCTTTGGTTGAGTTTCCAAACCACACACTGGAAATCGTGTAATAAGGAACACGAGGGTCTTTAAAGCACCACCACCGGCCCTTCTCCTCTAAAACGGTTTCGAGCTGGGAACACCCAGACCCTTTTCTAAATAGAGGTTTGCTTCCAGACAATAAAAAGAAAGTCATAAAGTTAAAATCCATTCAGCAAATTAATTGGCTTTGCCTAGAAAAATTAATAAGGAATATGGGAGACAGTACCTTTTCAACCTTGCAAAAATATTAAGACAAAGGCAACGTCAATGGAAATTTTCTTGTAAATGAGACACCAAGATGTATGCATTTGCATTTTATTAATGGAAATTGTTTCCTGAGATTACACTGAAACTTGAATATTAAGTGCAATAACCATATGGTCCAAACCGCAGCTGTGCACGGAAGGCAGGTCTGGGGCAGGGGGGGCCGTGGGAGCTGCCATTAAGGGATCATTGTTTCCCTTCTATCCAGCAATAATGAATTTCGTTATTCTGGGTGTGAGCCAGCTAAACTGGTCTGCTCTGGATTAGGCTTGAAATCAGTGAGAGAGAGACCTGATTAAGTACAAACAAAGACCTCTTCCCTGCTCCCCGGTGGATTTTATCCTTAGTCTGTGTTTGAGTGTGTACTCACTTCATCCATTTCTTTAAGCAGTTTTCACTCTTCGGTGTCTGTCTAAAGCCGCAGCCCCATGTCCTGCCGTCCCTCCCGGGGGGTCCCCGTCCACGTGCCCACTCAGCCCCAGGGGTCTCAGTGCCCACCCCTCCACGCTGCAATGTCAGCACCACCCCTCCAGGCTCGAGCAGGCCCGTGGTCTCCAGTGACTCACAGCTGAAATGAGGCCAGTGGCCCCTTCTCTTCACAGCCTCCAGGATTCCAGCCTCATCAGCCTCATCACAACCTCCTATCTCTGACCTTATGACTTTCCAGTTTCCTTTATCCGTGTTATAGGTATTGATACTTGATTTGTTATCGGACACATCATTCATTTCCTCCGTAATCTACCTTAAATCAACCGTCTATCTTTATAGTTACTCAGTTAAAACAAAGCTTAAATTTCTGGTTCAACTGTCACTTGGTTGAAATTCCTAACCCTCTGCCCTAGAAAATCTGCACCAAGCTTTCTTCATCGTGACACTGGTGCAATTGAACGTTACTGAAGAAAACGTCACACAAAAGGACAGACTGGTTCCACTATAAATTCACGACCACCCACCTCAACACGAGTCGGCCATCTTGTTTATTTCTCAGATAAATGCCTCCCATCCTGTTTTGCTCCGGTAGTCTTGTCCTGTGTCCTCTACTTTGTTCAAACCTCCCTCCCATTCTAAAGGAGATCCTTACTATGAGAACTGATATCACAAAGTAGGGATTCCTTGTGTATCCCAGAGGAGGGCAGACATTCACTTTTCTGCATTTTCTCTATTTTTATTTCTTTCTAGTAAAATAAAAATTAGCGTTTCTCCTATTAAAGTAGTGCATGCATACAGGACTTGAACATGTAGGCACTGCTCCCCGCCCCGTTTCAGAGAATGTTAGTAGATTCTCAACTGAAAATCACATAGGAGAGTCCCTTTTCCTCAATAGCTCCAAACACCAGGTCTCCAGCTGCTCGTTTTGTCTCAAAGACAACAGAGGAGGACGGCGCTGAGGACGGCACAGACGCACCTGCCGTTCCTGCTTAGGGAAACAGCTCAAGGGGGGCACACAGTCCCCCTCTGAACCCGGGCCGTAGAAACAAGGCGGGTGAGAAAGAAAACCTCTGTAACTGTCCAAAGAAAATAGTCATTGTTTCTTTGTTCTGGGCTTTCTGCAGACTCTCAAAGCCTGAGAGAGAGAAGGGCTAGATTTGACGCTATTACAGATGAAGGCAGTAGAATAACAGATGCCACTGAAAACCCTGAGCCCGTTTATAACCCACAGGTCCAGCCCCCCGCTCCTCAAGCCCTTGGTCACAGCAGCTCTAGGAGCCAAGAGGGCAGTCAACTGTCCCTCCTTGACCTGCTCCAACTGCCTTCTGACTCTGCCACCGACGGAGGCGGTGGTCGGAGCGGTCCAGAGGACGTGAAAGGAAGAGGGACCAGGATGCGGTGACTGGTGGGCTAAATCCACAGGCTCATGTCAGCATCGGGGGTCGCAGGCTCGTCCAGGCTCCCCGTGGTCTCGATACCCCGATCACCTCCCGTCCAGCTGTTGTTAAAGGAGCCGCCCTCCCACGTGTGGGAACCAGACGTGCTCCATAAGCAGGAACACGCTGCCTCCTGTGAACTCACTTTGTGTTTCTATGGCTGCGCCCCGAGAAATTACCACTGAGTGAAAACCTTCCTCTGCCTGCAGAATGGAAGCGCAGTCTTACATCTACTCTGAACATGGCCCAAGTTCGCTGGCCAGGATTACAGCAGCATCCCTCCCGTCCGGGTGCACCTGTCAGCCAGTGGCCCAGGCTCGAGCCTCAGCCACCGTTCAGTTTCATGAAGGGGTTGCCTCCTTGTCCCTGGATGAACCTATGTCAGAGTCACAGCCAAGTTGGACCCGACCTCTGGGTTTGTGATGCACACGGCAGTCTGTGCACCAAGCGCAACGAGGCCCGGGGCTGACACAGGACACAGGACCAGGGACGAGAGGAATTTCCACTGATTTTCTCCTTGTCACCTAACTCAGCTGCAGGGTTTCCAGAACGAGACGAGTGTGGAGGAGCTCAGAGGAGGGGGCACCCAGCCAACACCCCCTCCCACCCGGCAGCTTCTCCTCCGCTCGGCTGTGGCATGACCCTTTCTCTCTGTCTTTGTGGTCAGTCCCCCTCCCTTTGCGGGCTCTCTCGTGAATCCTGCCCATCGCCATCTCTTGGACGGAGTTGTTTTCCTCTCCCGGCCCGTCTCTCTCCCTGATCCCCTCCACCTCCACGCCTTCACACACAAGCACGTTTCCCTCCCTTTTCCCATCCGTGTTCTCCACGTGTCAGCTCCCCGTCCTCTTTGCCCCTTACTCCACAGCACCGGTCTCGGCTCCGTCCACCCACCTCCCGCCTTCCTCTCCCCTCACACGTCATCACCTCCAGCCAGGAGTCCATCTCAAGCACCAGCTTCCCAGAAAGTCTTAAAAACCAACCAACCAACCAACCAACAAACATAAAACAATCAAAGCAACAAAAATGATCAAACAAAACCCGGAACCGTCTGGGATGAGGGGGAGAGTTTCCTTCGCATTCCAAGGTGAGCTGTTTTGTTTTGTTTTAACATCTTTATTGGAGTATAATTGCTTTACAATGGTTAGTTTCTGCTTTATAACAAAGTGAATCAGCTATATGTATACATAATTCCCCATATCCCCTCCCTCTTGCGTCTCCCTCCCACCCTCCCTATCCCACCCCTCTAGGTGGTCACAAAGCACCGAGCTGATCTCCCTGTGCTATGCGGCTGCTTCCCACTAGCTATCTATTTTACATTTGGTAGTGAATATATGTCCATGCCACTCTCTCACTTTGTCACAGCTCCTCAAGTCCATTCTCTAGTAGGTCTGTGTCTTTATTCCCGTCTTACGCCTAGGTTCTTCATGACCTTCTTTTTTTCTTCTTAGATTCTATATATATGTGTTAGCATACAGTATTTGTTTTTCTCTTTCTGACTTAACTTCACTCTGTATGACAGACTCTAGGTCCATCCACCTCATTACAAATATCTCAATTTCGTTTCTTTTTATGGCTGAGTAATATTCCATTGTATATATGTGCCACATCTTCTTTATCCATTCATCCGATGATGGGCACTTAGGTTGCTTCCATGTCCTGGCTATTGTAAATAGAGCTGCAATGAACATTTTGGTACATGACTCTTTTTGAATTATGGTTTTCTCAGGGTATATGCCCAGTAGTGGGATTGCTGGGTCATATGGTAGTTCTATTTTCAGTTTTTTAAGGAACCTCCATACTGTTCTCCATAGTGGCTGCATCAATTTACATTCCCAGCAACAGTGCAAAAGGGTTCCCTTTTCTCCACACCCTCTCCAGCATTTATTGTTTCTAGATTTTTTGATGATGGCCATTCTGACTGGTGTGAGATGATATCCCATTGTAGTTTTGATTTGCATTTCTCTAATGATTAATGATGTTGAGCATTCTTTCATGTGTTTGTTGGCAATCTGTATATCTTCTTTGGAGAAATGTCTATTTAGGTCGTCTGACCATTTTTGGATTGGATTGTTTGTTTTTTTGTTACTGAGCTGCATGAGCTGCTTGTGAATTTTGGAGATTAATCCTTTGTCAGTTGCTTCATTGGCAAATATTTTCTCCCATTCTGAGCGTTGTCTTTTGGTCTTGTTTATGGTTTCCTTTGTTGTGCAAAAGCTTTTAAGTTTCATTAGGTCCCATTTGTTTATTTTTATTTTTATTTCCATTTCTCTAGGAGGTGGGTCGAAAAGGATCTTGCTGTGATTTATGTCATAGAGTGTTCTGCCTATGTTTTCCTCTAAGAGTTTGATAGTGTCTGGCCTTACATTTAGGTCTTTAATTGATTTTGAGTTTATTTTTGTGTATGGTGTTAGGGAGTGTTCTAATTTCATACTTTTACATGTACCTGTTAAGTTTTCCCAGCACCACTTATTGAAGAGGCTGTCTTTTCTCCACTGTATATTCTTTTCACAGAACTAGAACAAAAAATTTCACAATTTGTCTGGAAACACAGAAGACCCCGAATAGCCAAAGCAATCTTGAGAACGAAAAATGGAGCTGGAGGAATCAGGCTCCCTGACTTCAGACTATACTACAAAGCTACAGTAATCAAGACAGTATGGTACTGGCACAAAAACAGAAATATAGATCAATGGAAAAGGATAGAAAGCCCAGAGATAAACCCATGCACATATGGTCACCTTATCTTTGATCAAGGTGAGCTGTTTGATCCACCTGCTCCTCGCCCTTACCTGCCCCTCTCGGTGCCTTAAAAGAACCTGGTTTCCTGCCATGAAACAAGGACCAGCACAGCTGGAATGCACTGTGCAAATGTCCCCTAGGTCAGACTGAGCAGGTTGGGAGGGTCAAGGTCACTGCCGGGACCCTTGCAAACAGGGAGGACGTCCTTGGCAGCATCCCTGCTGCAGGCCTGTGGGCCAACAGATTTATTAATGTTTATTTAAAGTCATCGCAAGGGCATCCTCTCCCACCCTTGGTAACGAGCACTTGTCCTAACTTCTATAGGAACATGGCCGGCTTTTCCTCATTAGCTTATCTTGGTGGGTAGGTCCCTAAGAATTAGTGTGAAAACTGAAGACTTTTCATTTCAAGACCTAGTGATTCACAGATATCCTGGCACTAAAAATATCTCAGCATGTAAGGATGAAGATTTGGGGCATAAAAAGGAAATGACTCCTTTCCCCAGGTCTGGCAGGTGGAAGGTGATGCAGGCTGTACCACAGAGCTCACCTGGGCCTGGAAATTTCCATGCTCTGCTTTCCCCACTGCTCTCATGCTGCCCCCAGAGAGATGGTTGTTTCCTGACACACTCTGTAAATTGTTCAGAGTCCAACTCTGTTTCACTTTAGAAACAAAATAAGGCATCTTAAATAGAGAACTGTTTCACCCTAAAGGCACAGCTCGCTGTCAGAAATGTCATTACTAGATCACAAATTAATTTAGGAAATAACAGAAAGTCTCACGAGAGTGAAAGCCCCACCTGCCCTGCTTCCACAGGGAACTAACCCTTTTTCCGTGTGGCCAGGTGAGCTGTCCTTTGTGGGGCTGTGCCTGGGAACATGAGGAGACACCCCATCCTTCAGGGACATAGAGGTCCAGAGCAGGCCCGGCCACAGCCGGTCCAGGTGGGCAGGTGTCCAGGACCACCCCTCTCTAGGCCACCCCTCTCTTGCACTCCATCAGGCTCAGAGAATGTGGTTGGTGGGAACACCTAGACCCATCGTCTGGAGCTGGCAGGGCTGGGGGACAGGTGGGGAGGCTGTGAGGGATTCTGTCACCAGCCTGTGCTGAGAAAGACGGGATGTGATATCAATAATCAATGCTGGGGGCTGGCGAATGGCCTTCAGGTCTATGACTAGGCTTCCTGGTGGTCCATGAGAACTAGGGGTGAGCAAAGTACAGGGATTTGGAACACAGGGTTTCTAAAATGAAATGAAGACGTGACCTCAGAATAGCTTGAATAACTTGACTTTAGTACAAATCAATCCATGTATTCTTTTTTGAAAAAAAAATACTCATTTTTGATATGTTCATCTACCACATGGTTTGTAAGAGTCTTTAGGGCAAAGACTTGATTATAAGAACCTCATCAGAACTTTGCACACAGCACAGGTGAAAAGTGTCCCCTGGTCCTTACACTGTGAAATATCAAAAATGCTGGCTGTGTTCCTCTGTCCGCCAGCGTCTGTCCCCAAGGTGAGGGAGCAGCTGCGCCGGGAGCACCCCGATCCTGTTCTCTGCTTCTCTCTCGGGAGCAGGACCCGGCCTTTCTGGGCCTGCAGCTGCCCTGCTGTGCAGCTGTTCTGCATCCCCTCTGTCTTATCCAAGCTGAGGACCACGAAGATCCTAGAGGAACAGAATGACGGGGTCAGCGGGGGCTGGAGGGAGGCCCCCCACCGCTCTTTCCCCCATTCTGCACCTTCCGAGCCTGGATCCGGGAGGACAACAAGCCCCATGTCCTGAAGCTGAAGGAGAGACACAGCCAGACAGACCCGTCCCTCCGAATTGGGCAGGACCACGTCCAGCTTGGGAGGTGGGTCTCTTGATGGTCTTGGGCGCAGTAATTCCATCAAAAGACCAGGGAGGAAAAACAAATTCTTACCAATACCTGGACAAAGCAAAGAGAACTTTTTTCAAACTTCAGCTGTCAGGAAGAGCCTCCGTTAGTCTCCGCAGGGTGGGATCTGAAGGGCCACTCAGCACTGCTGCTGTCTAGAGGGTAACAGCCCTAAACCCCCCACAGGCTCGGGACTGAGCCGGAGCCAGGAGAGGAGCCGGGCTGGACCAGGGCCACGGCTGCAGCTCCGGGCTCTAGGGTGGGCTCACGTGCGCTGCTGACTCGCGGGGCAGTGGCTCAGCTGCAGCTGCCCCCAGGGGGACTGTCCTCCCAAGAAAGCGCTGGAGAGACTGGGTGAAGCAGTTTGATCGGCAAGCCCCCAAACCCCCTTCAGCAGCGTGAGTGTCCGCCAGGTGGATGGGGGAGCCCCCAGACACACCCCGGCCTCAAGAAGGGACCTGATGCTTATGGCTGGTCCTCCTTCAACATCTTCCCATTCTCACTGCTCATCCCGGGGCCCCACCCTCCCTTAGACTGTCTCCCGGGAGCCACGCCGTGATCGAGGTCCTCCGTCAACACATTGGTGTTCCTCGACCTGGGCTCTTGTCCCCAGCCAACGCGCGTGCCGTGACGGGGCTCGGGGAGCTACATGCGGGCTGAGTGGACCTGAAGCACCAGCCTCACATGTGGGTCATGAGAAGCCGACGTGATGATGCGTCTCCTGTAGGTGCCCTACGTGCCCACGAGCACTGACAATGCTACCGACTGACCGGCAGGGCAGGGTGCCCGCTCCGGGTGCCCAGGCCCAGGCCACAGCCTGTCTGGCTGGAATAGACCCTGCTGCCCAGACTTCCTCTCCTGAGCCGCCACATCCCAGGCGCCCTTGGGCTAAATTTGTGGTGGGTGGGGTGAGAGCACGTGGGAGCCATGCCACTATTCCACGTTTTCTCAGGCGCAAAACAAGCTATTTTTGCAAGGCATGCTCAATCATCTCCATGGAAACCACGTCGTCAGCTGGGTCTCACCTCACCGATGCTGCAGTGGAATCTGCTTTAAACATCCTTTGCAAAATCTGACTAGGGGGTGTGCACGGACACGTGTGGTGTGTGTATTCATTTTCAGACACACACACACACACACACACACACACACACACACATAATCTTTCCAGCCCTATTTCCACAGGGTGTTTACAAAGCAGAATGACTGCTGCTCAGGAAACCACGGCCATGCTGTCATCATTTATATCAGTAAAGCTTCTACTGTGTTGAAGGCTCAGTTTGCATTCAAGCAGGTTAACAAGAAGGGAGGGGTGGGTCCAGGGGTGAGTTAAAGATAGAAATGGGCCAGTGGGTGGCAGGTGGTCACCATCAAAGAGGAAATTAAAATGAAAAAGGACAAGTTTTGGGGAAACCAGCCCTGAATGCCAGTTTCAACCTCCAGTGACGCCATGTCACCTGAAACATATTTCCTTGACTCAAAATCCCTCTTTTTCCTGTCACCCCTCAGCTTGCTCTGGATGCTGTCCCCTGATCACCACATGTGACACACATGCACACGCACACAAACACACATGCACACACATGCACACACACACACACACACATGCACTTAGCACAAACTCCATTCTAATCTCAAACATTCATTGATCGTGTGCTGTGCTCCAAACACCTTGAGAAGTGCTTGGATTGCATAAAAATCGGAAAGGGAAGACGCATGCCCACAAAAAAGTTTAAAACTAATAGGAAAGGTAGATAAATATACAAATACTGGGTCTACAAGTCCAGGTACAATTTCACAGAAAGGCCATTGACAAGGTGATAACCATACAGCCTTGGTCAAATCACTTATCTTTCAATGTTTTAGTTTCCACATCTGTAAGTTGGTGGTAAAGATACATAAAATGGTTTCAAGGAATGAATAAAAAGGGCTATGCAACTGTGAGGGGCAGGTATATGCACACATTCTGCAGGAGTCACTAGGAAAAGCTAACTGTGGCGGATGCAGTCCTGGACTCCAGCAGACAAAGTGCTGAGATCCTGCTACAGGCACAGGGGCGATGTGAGCTGAGCCAGATGGCCAAGTGCTGCCTGCTTGGAGGAGGTGTCGATAGCAGAGTCAGCCAGGAGGGTGTGCACGGGAACAGAGGGGAGAAGAATGCGGGAACGCAGGTGGAAGCAGCTGATGGAGGAGCTTGTGCACCCAGATCCCAGAGAAACGTGGGCGTTTCCACACAGCAAAGTAGAAGACATTGAAGACATCCAAGCAAAGGCAGCACGCGACCCACGGCGGGGCACAAACCCACGGGCCGCAGGCTGAGGTCAACCTGCAGGAGTTTTATTTGCTCAAGAAGGAGTTTTACTATCATTTTAAAAATGAACTTGGGACTTCCCTGGCGGTCCAGTGGTTAAGACTTGTCCTTGCAATGCAGGGGGTGCTGGTTCAATCCCTGGTCCGGGAGCTAAGATCCCACATGTCTCGAGGCCAAAAAACCAAAACATAAAACAGAAGCAATATTGTAACATAGTCAATAAAGACTTTTAAAAAATGGTCCACATCAAAAAAATCTTTAAAAAAATGTTTTTAATTAAAAATAAATGAACTTGTTCTCTACAGGCAGGGTCTGCTCGCCTTCAGTTGGCAACAGAATCACCCATCCTACTCTTTGATAACCACACACATACACATTTACGGCACCATCTATACAAGAAAGCATACGAGGTTTTAAAGTCTGATTAAGTAAAAATTTGAGAAAAGTTAATCTGGTGCCAGGATGGAAGATGCAGCAAAAGCTAAAAGAGCACAAACGCATAGGGAGGGTGAATTCCTCACCTACGCGTAGACCTGCCAGCCTCATCCCTCTGGACAGAACCTGGGCTGCGGTGTCACAGCCTTGACACTGGGAGGTCCAGGTGGGAGGGGCTCACAACCGGCCTCTGCTCATCAGCCATGCGTTTGTCCAACAACCAGCTCTGACCACTCACCCCAGAACTAGTCCTGTAGGGCACGTGGGGTGCACAGATGTGTAAGGAGGGGCTTTCCAGGTGTGCAGCCCAAGTTCAACTTTGTTACAGAGAAGCAAACCAAATGATAAACCTTTCTTGTCCACTACTCCCTGTGCCACAGGCAGCTACCTGGGGGAAATCACAAAGATACGCACCCCACGTTTGTAGCCTTCAAGAAGCTCACAATCTAGGCGAGGAAGCAGGACGTAAATACACAGAAAAAAATGTGACGGAGGAATTAAGTTACAGCAGAAGTGATGTCTTAAAGTAGAGAATGATTAATTGCCAAGTGAATTTGAACCCCGGCTTCTCTACTAACTAATTGGCTATGTAATCTTAGACAGTTTGCTTAATCTCCTTGAAAATGCTTTTCTCACTTATAACCTGAGAATTAAAATGATTATCTTTTCTTCCCTACCAGGTAGTTGTGCGAATCAAATAAAATGAAAAAAAAAAGAATTGTAGAGTGTATGGGACCTTCACAGTATCCGACCATCTCTTCAGTTTCCGGATGAGGGTAATTGAGAGACGAGCTTCTGTAAGATATTTTCCAAGGTTACTGAGCTGGTAATAATAATTGATGTTATAAACTTATTTTTTAATACGCACGTATTCATCCCTCAAGTATTCACTGAAGGCCTGTGCTCAAGGTCCTATTCTAGGCTTGGCAGACAGAGCTATAAACAAGTCGGGCCTCAGGTCTTCTGCCCTCTAAGAAGTTACAGTCTCACGGGGAAGACAGACGTTGAACACGGAAGTACAAGTGGGATGGGAGTAGCAAACGGGACACCCACGATGACAGGACAGCCTGTGATGGAGGCGCCAGCCTCGCCAGAGAGGTCAGGGAGGGCTCCTGGGGTGGGACGTCTAAGCTGGAGGAAAGGTAGCACACCTGTGATTTCCGAAAAGCTGAGAAGTGAAGGTCAATGTTCCTTCTTTAAAAGTATCTTACAGGCTTTGGACTTAACCTCGGCCTGCAAACAACTACAAAACCACACACGATATATATAAACCAGTGAATTTGATGCATGGACAACGGGCAAAGGGTGACTGATTCTCGAGATAAGGAAAGATGTGGCTTTCTATCTGGAGGCAATTTCAGCGCAAGCAGACGGAACCAGCAGAGCCTGGAGCCTCACTGTGCTGAGGAGACAGAGACCAGTTCTGGGGCCAGGCTGAAGAGAAGG
Source organism: Lagenorhynchus albirostris (assembly GCF_949774975.1). NCBI lineage: Eukaryota > Metazoa > Chordata > Mammalia > Artiodactyla > Delphinidae > Lagenorhynchus > Lagenorhynchus albirostris. Next base: position 108,391,571 of record NC_083103.1, on the reverse strand, counting down.
TGCAGAGCAGAGCATCAGAAAGGAAGAAGCTGTGCAGAGAAGCCACCCAGGAAGCCTGCACTGGGTCCCCTGGAGTCTTTGGCTAAATCCCAATCTGCATATTCGTAGGGTGAAAAACCATGGGTCTGGGCAATAAGAGCTTCTGACCCCCCAAATGTATATGTATATTTATGTATAAGCTATAAAATTCTCAGAGCTCACACAGGACTGAGAACGGTTCAAATCACAAACCGGCCAGACACGAGAGGTCACATAATGCATGATCTCGTTCGCACTGAATGCCCGGAACAGACAAACAACGGGGGCAGAATGGAGATTGCAGTTGTCAGACTTGGGGAGAGAGAGGAACGGAGGGCAGCTGCTTAATGGGCTTGAGGTTTTGAATTGACGGAACTCTTCTGGAACTAGATAAAGGTGGTGGGTGCAAAATATTGTGAAAGGGATCAGCGCCACTGGACTGTTGACTTGAAAATGGTGGATGTTATGTTGTGTGAATTCCACCCCAGTAATTTTTTAAATTGAGGTGCTGGTGGTTGTTACCACATGGGTGAACCCTGGATGCTAAAGGCAGAAAGCCAGTCACAGAGGACACACATGGTATCATCCCATTTACACAAAATGTTCAGAATAAGTTAATCCATGGAGGCGGAAATAGATGAACAATTTCCAGGGGTGAAGGGCGTGGGCAGTGACTTCTAACGCGTAGGAGGCATCTTTGGAGGGTAACAAAATGGCCCTTAAATTAGACAGTGGTGATGTTTTCACAGCTCTGTGAATAGACTGGAAACCACTGAATAGCACACTTTAACAAGGCAAAATTTATGGTATGTCAGTTATATCTCAGTCAATACATTATAAATAAATATGATATGTGGAAGTAAAATGTATGACAGTAACGACACAAAGGACAAAGGTGGTAAGTAGAAGTATCTAAGATTCTTATATTTTACATGGATGTTCTAATATTAAATATTTGAAAGTATAGGTGAATATAGTGATTTCTAAATGCTCAAACAGTTAAATCAAAGTACTGAAGCTAATAAGCCAACAATGATAATAAAGTAGAATTATGAAAAAATGCTCAGATAATATTTAATAGAGCAATAAATAAAAATAAAACAAAGCACATATTGCATGAGGGGAAGGAGAGAAAAACTATAGTTTAAATCTGAAAAATATTGATAAATGCAAATGGTCTAAACACTTCAGTAAAAAAGACTTTGTCAGAATTGATCACAGAACAAAATCAAGACACAAGTATGTGCACCTACAAGAAAATCTCTTTAAATATTGATATAATCACACAGAACGGTTAGAACTCAATGGATAGAAAATTATATTCTATCAGAACATTACATAAGAAAGCTGAAGTGGCTATGATAATATCAGAAAAAGTATACAGAAAAGAGAGTTAAAGAAAAATATTTACTAATGATAAAGGGGTAAAAAAAAATCAAGAAGACATACCACTTCTAAAGATGTATGCACCCAGTAACAGAGATTCAAAATTCATGCAGCAAAACCTGACAAAGTGAAAGGCAAAATTCTCAATTATATTTAGAAATTGAAATACTCTTTTCCCAGTAACTGATAGAACAAGTAGACACAAAATCAATAGGGATGTAGAAGCTTAGACAAGTCTATCAACTAACGTGACCTAACTGACATTTACAGACGCTCTATCCAACAAATATGAATACTCACAATTTCCAAGAGTGTATCTAACCTTCACCAAGAAAGACTGGATGTTAAGTTACAAAACGAATAATGAATTAACAGAACCAAAGTCCTACAGAGTTTGATCACAAAGAGATTAGATTAAAAATCAATAATAACAATATATTTCAAGAATCACCAAGTATTTGGAAATTAAGTAGTACCTTTATAAGTAACCTCTGAGTCAAAGGAAAAATCAAAGGAAAACTACAGAACATTTTGAACTGTATGAAAACAATATAACACATCACAATTTGCAGTATGCAGCTAAAGGATTTCTAAAATAGAAGTTTATAGTCTATATGCTAAATTAAAAATACGATGGTATAAAATAAATTATCTAATCTTCTACCTTAATAACCTAGAAAAAAAGCAGGTTAAACCTAAAACAAGTAAAATGAGGATCCAAGAAGTACACATTTGAATTCCTGTAATTCAGAGAACACACAGATAACAGAACAAAAATGTTGATAGATCTCAGCAAATCTGAGGGAAGTGCGATTACGGTGTGTCATCCCACGAGAGCTGATTGCAGGGAGTCCCGCAGGCAGTCAGGAAGGCAGCATCGCACCCCTCCTGGCTCATACCTCAATTTCTATTCCTCTACAGGAATAACTTGGCCACAAGCTTGTGAAAAGTCATGAACATGTGATTCCGCAGACCACAGCACCCAAGCGCCTTCAGGTGGGTGAGGGGAGGAGGAGAGGTAGCCTCAGAAACGAATTGATCTCCTGGAGAAGATCCAGCACGACTCCAGCTTCCTCTGATGTGAGGAATCTGGTAGGATTTTCCAGTCCAGCACCCCGTGCCCACCCTGCTGTCAGGACAGTCACAGGTGTGGACACAAATAGGATCCAGCCAACAGGTAAACATGGACCTCATTCTACCAGGAAAGGCCTAAGTGACCAAGACTCAAACACAACGTGACTAACATCTGAGTGTCATTTTCATAGATCTGAGTGTGACTAACATCTGAGTGTCATTTTCATAGATCTAAAAATTATTTCAATTAATTTTTTTACATTTAAAAATTCAGTAGGTAATATTTAAGAATATAAAATACACCAGAATAACACCATGACTAACTATGAAATTATCCCCCAGCTTAAGAAATAAAAGCCTGTCAGCACAGTTAAATGCTGGCAACCACCAACCCTAAGGGAGCAACCATCATTCCCAGATCTATGGTATAAGGTCCTTTACCACACGTGTACACTTTGCATTTTTAAAGTTAATATGAACGCTATTATATTACAAATATTTTTCTAAAACTTGCTTTTTTACTTAATGTTATGTTTAGAGTACTCATCCATGTAGACATATGTAACTATTCGTTTTTCATGGATTTATGAAGTATTCCATTTTATGACAAAATGACAGTTTATTTCTCTAATGTTGATGGAATGTGTCAGTTTTTGCTGTATAACAAAGTATCTCAAATCTCATCTGCAAGTGGGTTGTGGTTACACCAATGTCGCTGGGCCTTAGGGTCCAGCTCTGTCCTCAGGCTGAAGGGCCACCTTCCTCTTGAGGGCACTCTTCCTAGGAGAGGACCATGGAGTAGCAGAGGACCACAGAGTAGCTGAACCAACCATGAAAGCAGAGATGTGGCCTCTGTTCACAGTATGTCTCCTAATGTTGCATTGTCCAAACCCAGGGTCAATGTGATACACAAAGACATGCACTTGGGCTGCTAGTGGGAGAAATTACAAAGGCACTTACCAATGATTATGGATGTACTTCTAACAGGAGGCATGAGTGAAGAATTCAGAGCAATGCTCTCCTCTTTCTAGAACTCTTATGTGCTGCTAACAGGAGTGTAAATCAACAGGACCACTTTGAAGAACACTCAGCATTATCTAGTGAAGATCAAGGTTAGGGTTAACCAAGCTATTGTACCCTGAAGTATGTAACCTAAAGAGACGCTCGCATAAACACCAACATTTTATACATCTTATTTCAAGTAATCCTCTGAAAACCGCTTCAGGGTAGGTATTTTTACTCCCAATTTATAGATAAGAAAACTGTAGCTCAGGGTCCCACGGCTGAGGAGTGATGGATCCAGAAGCGGGGGTCCTGGCTTGTGACTCTGAGACTAGTAGTCTCTGTCGCACCCACTGTCCACACACCACCAAACAGCCGTCACCCTCGTGCACGCCCATGACCATGCCAGCCTAGGGGGGCTGGGGGCAAACTCTCCCATCAGCTTGTTTCAAAGATGTCAGGTGACTTCTCCTGGTCCTCTTGGCTTCTTTAAAAATAAATGCCAAAAACTGGTGGGCAGAGTTGAGAGAAATATCCATATATTTTAACTGCTAAAAGCAAAACATTGGGACATTTGGAAATATCCAGGTAGTTGTTGAAGTGTTACTCTTTCTACCAGTCTTTTGGTGATCTGTCTGCCACTGTCTGCAGTCAGCTCTCCCAGTGGCTGCGAAGGGAATTCTTGGGCAAGTGATTCATTGAGGGAAGTTCCTGAGGAAATACCTACAGGGAGAAAGATGGGAGGGTAGCGTGTACTTTCAAAAGTCTAGCCTAATGAGATACCACTACACACCTATTAGAATGGCCCAAATCCAAAACACTGACAACACCAAATGCTGGTGAGAATGTGGAGCAACAGGAACTCTCATTCTTTACTGGTGGGAACACAGAATGGTGCAGACAGCTTGGTCTTACAAAACTCAACATACTCTGACCACATGATCCAGTAATCACATTCCTTGGTATGTACTCAAGAGGTAAAAACTTATGTGCACAAAAAACCTGCACACAAATGCAGCTTTCTTCATAATTGCCACAAATTGGAAGCAAGGCTATCCCTCAGTAGATGAATGTAGAAATGAACTGTGGTTCAACCAGACAATGCAATATTACTCAGCACTAACAAGAAATGAACTATCAGGAAAGGAGCCATTCCTGAGTGAAAGAGGCCAATCTGAAAAGGCTGCATACTGTATGATTCCAACTATGTGACATTCTGGAAATGGCAAAACTATGGAGACAGTAGAAAGATCAGTGGTTACCAGGGTGTGGGTGGAGGGGAGGATGGATAAGAGGAGCACAGGGGATTTTTAAGGCAATGAAAATACTCTGTATGATCCCGCAGTGATGAATACATGTCATCATCCTTTTGTCCAAACCCAGAGAATGGACAGCACAGAGTGACCCGAAGGTAAACTATGGACTTTGGGTGATTATGATGTGTCAGTGTAGGTTCATATGAATGTACCACCTGGTACGTGATCTTGATAATGGGGGGCTTTGCATGTGTGGAGGGAGGGGATATAAAGGAAATCTTTGTACCTTCCTCTCAATTTTGTTGTTAATCTAAAAACTGCTCTAAAAAATAAATGATTGGGGGCTTCCCTGGTGGCGCAGTGGTTGAGAGTCCGCCTGCCGATGCAGGGGACGCGGGTTCGTGCCCCTGATCCGGGAGGATCCCACATGCCACGGAGCGGCTGGGCCCGTGAGCCATGGCCGCTGAGCCTGCACGTCCGGAGCCTGTGCTCCGCAACAGGAGAGGCCACAACAGTGAGAGGCCCGCGTACCACAAAAAAATAAAAAAAATAAATCAATGATTGTTTTAAAAAATTCTGACCTCGGTCCAACCACATGGGGAGTTCTGAAGCATCAGCTTCACCATGAAGCCGGCCGCACCTAAGCACAGGTGGTGGGGTTATGCTCTGGCACCTGTCAGTCAGTGGCCTCAGACAGCCCCAGCAGTATCGCCTGGTAGCTGTTAAAGTCACTTCACCTGCTGCTGTGGCTCCTTCAGGAACCCACACGTGCCACCATAAAAGGCGCGGCATCTGCCTTTGGGGAGAGGTATTAATGCACCCACCCAATCACCTTTCAGAACCAAAGGAGCTGAGAGAGCCTTGGGACAGACACTGGGTCCCCTCTCGCTGACACTGGCTGGTGTATACTTACACCACCCGGCTCTGCTACAGAATAAGGTGGATGGTTTGGAAAACTAACAGGTATTAACTGAGCACGATGTGCCTGCGACCCTGTTAGTCCCCTAAGGTTAGTTATTTTGTTAAGTCACATGTTCATGGGAGAAATGATTATTTCTGAAACCAGAAGGATCCTCGGAAAACGTTACACTAATTGAAAGATACCTTATACAGATGAATATACACTATGTGATTCCTTACATGAGGTGCTAGAAAAAACTAACGTATGTAAATCTAGCTCTAGCAAAACTAATCAGTGACGGAAAAAACTGAAAGGAGCATCTGCCTAATTACGGTGGGAAGAAGCATTTGGGGACTCAGGTAAGACGTGTCGAATGGGAAAGGCTGTGAGGAAACTGTCACGGGTGGTGGTGGTATTTTACATCTTGACAGATTAGGGTTGTGTGAGAGTCTGTATTTGTCAAAACCCATCAGACGTTCATTTAAGTTTTTTAAAACTTAAATACATTTAAGGTTTTTAATAATTCATTGAATATATAACTTTTACCTCAAAAAAACCAGTAAATATTGAACTCTGGTAAATGATAAGTGAGATGTGAACTGGTACCTGCAGTATTTTTAAGTTTTATTGAGATATATTTTACATACAGGAAACTTCACATGTTTAAAGTATAGAATTTGATAAGTTTTGCAGAAATGCTTAATTTTTTCTCTGTGGACCACCTGTTCATCCCACCCCGCCTCGCCCTAAGTCCCTGGAAATCATGGACTGATTCCTTTACCGTCTCTGTAGCTCTGCCTTTTCCAGGATGTCACATAGTTGAAATCTTGCGGTATGTAGCCATCAGATGGGCTTCTTTTGCTTACTCATAGGCTTTTAAGATTCCTCCATGTCTTTTCAAGGCTTGATTACTCCTCTTTATAGCTCTATCACTGATCATATCCCATTGCACAGATGCACCAGTTTGCTTATCCATTCACATACTGAAGGACATCTAAGTAAAGCTGCTTTGAACATCGGTGTGCAGGATTCTGTGTGGACGTAAGTTTTCAACTTATCTGGGTAAATGCCTGGCAGCATGATTGCTGGATCAAACGGGAAGACTGCTTGGCTCCGTGAGCAACTGTCTTCCACACCATCCTGCGTGCCCACCAGCAGCAGGAGAGGCTCTGCTGCTCCCCAGCCACACCAGGCCAGGTGATGTCAGTGTTTTGGATTTTGGCCATTCTGATAAGGGAGTAGGGATATCTCATTGTTGCTTCAATTTGAAATTCCCTAATGACATATGAAGAACACCACTTTTTCACACATTTATTCACCATCTGTATATCTTATTTGGTGAGGTGTCTCTTTCGGTCCTTTGCCTATTTTTTAATCAGGTTGTTTGTTTTCTCATTGTTGAGTTTTTTGTGTATTTTGGAAACAAGTCTTTTACCAGACTTATTGCAGTGATTTTCTCCCAGTCTGTAGCTTGTCTTGTCATTCCCTTAACAGTGTCTTTTGCAGAACACATCTACTGTTTTTTATTTTAATAAAGTCAATCTTTTCTTCCATGGGCTGTGTTTTTGGTGCTGTATCTAAAGCATTATCACCAAACTCCAGGTAACCTAGATTTTCTCCTAGGTACCTCTGGAAGCTATCGTTTCACACTTTGCATTTAGGTTTATGTTCCACTCGAGTTAGTTTTTACAAAAGGTTTAAGGTCTAGATTCTTTTTTTTTTTTTTTAGGTGGATGTCCAGTTGTTCGAGCACAATTTGTTGCAAAGACCATTCCTTTTCCATGGAATTGCCTCTGCTTTTTTGTCAAGGATCAGTGGAGTGCAGTTGTATGGATCTATTTCTGGGCCACTATTGATCTATTTATCTCTTCTTTTACTGACCCTAAGCTGCAGCTCTATAGTAACTCTTAAAGTCGGGTAGTGTCAGACTTCCGACTTTGTTCTTTTTCAGTATTGTGCTGGTTATTCTGGGTCTTTGCCTCTCCATATAGACTTTGGAATCAGTTTGTCAATATCCACAAAGTGACTTGCTGGGATTTAGATTGATGCTATGAGTTGAATTGTGTCCCCACCGAATATATATCGAATTTCTAACCCCTGGCAACTGTGAAGGTGACCTTATTCAGAAATAGGCCCTTTGCCAATGTAACCAAGTCAAGATGATGTTATTAGGGTGGGCTGTAATCCAATACGAGGGTGATATTATTAGAAGTGGAAATTTGGACACAGGGACAGGCATGTAAGAGGGAAAACATGCAGAGATACACAGGGAGAAGGTGGCCCCCAGGACAGGAGGAGACTGGAGTTTCACTGCCCCAAGCTAAGCGTGCCAGGGCTCCAAGAAGCTGGAGGAGACAAGGAAGGGAACTCCCCCAGACTGGGCTTTGGAGGGACGGTGGCCTTGCCAACACTTTGATTTCAGACTTTCAGCCTCCAGAACTGTGAGAGAACAAATTCCTGTTGTTTTAAAACATCCAGGTGTGGTGCTTCGTTGCAGCAGATCTGCTATACATCAAGTTAGGAAGAATGATACTTTAACAATAGCGAATTTTCCTGTCAATGAATACTGACTATCTCTCCATTTATTTAGATATTCTTTGATTTCTTTCATGCGTATTTTGCAGTTCTCCACATAAGTATCATATATTTTTTATATTTATGCTCAAGTATTTGATTTTTTGGTTCATGTAAATGGTGTTGAGTTTTATGTTCAAGTTCCAGCTGCTCATTCCCAGTACATGAAAAAGCAACTGACTTGTTTATATTAACCTTGTATCCTGCAACCTTGCTGTAATTGCTTATTAGTTCCAGGTGTCTTTTATCAACAAATCCTTTACATTTTCTTTGTGGATGGTCATGTCATCTGTGAACAAAGACAGTTTTGTTTTTTCCTTCCCAATCTATGTACATTTTCTTTTCTTTTTTTCTTTCTTTTTTCATCTTATTGCATTAGGTAGGTTTCCAGTATTATGTTGAATAGGAGCTGTCAGAGGGGACATCCATGCCTTGTTCCTAATGAACAATTTTTAATTTTAATCGAGAATTGTATGTGATTCTTTTTTCTCTCCTCATTCACAATATCAATTATACTTTTTTTTTTGTGGTACCCGGGCCTCTCACTGTCGTGGCCTCTCCCGTTGCGGAGCACAGGCTCCAGACGCGCAGGCTCAGCGGCCATGGCTCACGGGCCCAGCCGCTCCGCGGCATGTGGGATCTTCCCAGACCGGGGCACGAACCCGCGTCCCCTGCATCGGCAGGCGGACTCTCAACCGCTGCGCCACCAGGGAAGCCCTATACTTCTTTTTTAAAAAAGAAAATGGTGGATTGTGGTTTTGGTGTTATACCTATGTAATCTTCGCCTAACTGAAGTTCGCAATGTTTCTTTTCCATTATCTTCTAGAAGCTTTAGTTTTAGATTTGCATTTAGGGCCAAGATTATTTGTTTTGAGTTAATTCTTTTAAGAAATCTGGGTTGAAGTTCTTTACACGGGTGTTGATATAGACATTAATATCCGATTGTTCAATACCAGTTTTTTGAAAGACTATTCTTTCTCAAGTGATTTTCCTTTGCACTTTTGTTAAAAATTATTTGTCCATATGTGTGTGAATCTATGTTGTCTCTCTATTCTGTTCCATTTATATTTGTATATATTGGTTACAATACAAAATGGCCTCAACTGCTGTAGCTTTATGGTAAGTCTTGAAAGGCAGGTCATGTTAATCCTCAACTCTTTTCTACTTCAAAGTTGTTTTGACCATTCCAGGTTCCTCTCATCTCCATAAAACTTTCAGAATCAACATGGTAGTTTCAACAAAGAGGCCTGCAGAGATTTTTAACTGGGATTGCATTGACTCTGGATCAATTTGGGGAGATTTCACATTCTACCAAGTCAGGATCTATAGACATAGTAAATAGCTCATTTGTTTAGTTTTCTTTAATTTCTCTCAAAAGTGTTTTGTAGTTTTCAGTGTACAGGTATTAAAGATCTTTTGACAGACTTATCCTTAAGTTTCATATTTTTTATATTGTTTTATATGGCATCTTAAAATTTTAATTTTTTACTGCTCATTTCTAGTATACAAAAATACAATTCATTTAAGTATATTGACACTGTATTCCGTAACTTTGCGAAACTTATTTATTCTAGTAGATTTGGGGGGGCATGCAGATTTTATTGGAGCTTCTACATTGACTATTATGTTGTCTGAAAATAAATATTGTTTGACTTGTTCTTTCTAATCTGAATGATCCTGAATAGGAGTGGTGAGAGCAGATATCCTTGCATTGTTCTTAATCTTAGAGAGAAATTATTCAGTCCTTCACCTTTAAATATGTTGTTAATTGTAGGTTTGTTGCAAATGCCTTTATCAGTTTGGAAAGTTCCCTTCTATTAGTTTGCTCATAAGTTTTATTAGGAATAGAGGTAGAATTTTGTCAAATGTTTTTTCTGAATCAGCAAAAATGATGATGTGATTATTCTTTTCTACTTTGTTAATATGGCTAATATGAATTACAGGAGTTGATTTCCCTGGGTTAAGCCAAACTTGCACTTCCAGGTAAACCCCATTTATCAACTTCCTTGGATAATTACCTACAAATGTGTATTTTGTTATGTTTGTGGCTGCTTTGGGATTGATAGCACGAAGTTTTAACACCTCATTATCCACCCTCAAGTGACATTAGTCCATTTCACTTGTAGTGTAAAAACCTTATAATAGTAAACCTTTCTTCATTTCCCCACTGCTGACATTTGTGCTATTGTGGAAATACAGTTTACTTTTACAAATGTAAAAAATCTCAACTTTTGAAAATCTAAAACTATCTTGATTTCATTTTTTTTCCTTTTAAAAATTACTTTCCAAAAAAAAAAATTACTTTCACTGTATATGCAATTCCAGGCTGACGTTTGTTTCTTCTTTCAGTATTTTATATATGTTTCCACACGGTCTTCTCGCTTGCATTCTTTTCCGATGAGAAATTTGCTGTCATTCTCTTCTTTCTTTCTTGTACTTAATGCATTGTTTTTTCTCTGGAGGCTTTGAGGATTTCCTCTTTGTCATTGATTTTGAACTTTTGATTATGATGTGCTTTTTGTGAAATATTCTCCATGTTTCTTATGCTTGGAGTTGATCGAGATCCTTGGATCTCTACGTTTATAGTTTTCATCAAATTGGAAAAATTGGGGGCATTTTTTTTTCAAATATATTTCTCGTTCCTCCTTCCTCTCCTTCTGGGACTTCAAGCACGTATACAGGCTGCCTGGAACTGTTTATCGCAGCTTACTGACGCTTTGTTGTTATTGCTATTACCACTATTATCATTATCACTTGTTACAACCGCCTCTGTTTAAATAATTCCTGTTTAAAACAAACAAACAAAGAACTAAGCTCTAATGAAACGGAGCATTTTGAATAACAATATTTAACGTGATATTCTAATGTAAATTTATTTCATGATTTATTGTTAGGAATATAAATGTCTTTGTTTTTGGAGCCAGAACGAGGCAACAGATTACTTGCTTCTGTTTTTCTGTCTCTCTCTCTCTCTCCCTTTTTGAAAAATATTTATTTATTTATTTGGCTGCACCAGGTCTCAGCTGCAGCATGTGGAATCCAGTTCCCTGACCAGAGGTCGAACCTGGGCCCCCTGCATTGGGAGCTCGGAATCCTAATCGCTGGACCACCAGGGAAGTCCCATGTTTTCCTGTCTTGTAACCTTGCTTTCCGGCCCTTTCTTCCCTGGACTTTGAAGTTCACTGACTTCTCACTTTACTCGACCCTGAAGTTGGTGTGGGTCAGAGCACTCCCCATCCAGCTCCCAAGGTGCTGTACAAGCTGGACCCCTCCCTGCCATCCCCCCATCCCAGGGAGCAGGGCATTCCTGGGACACGTGTTTATCTGCCAAGAGGCCAGGACACAAAATACCTTCTGTAGCCACTGGTCTGGGGGAGCTCCAGCCTTGTCCCCTGACCCCCACACTGGCGCCTCCCATCCCATGCGCCCCCAGGGGCGCCTGGCTCCTCCCCGTGGTGCCCAGAGCTCACAGCTCGCTCCTTTCAGCTGATTCTACATGGAGAATGATGAGGGACCCTCACTTGTTCAGAAGCTCTGGCTATAGTCACTGACCCAGGTGTCACCTTGCTGCTGGCTTGTTCCCCAGAACCCACCTTCATGTCCTGCTTCAGGACACATTCTGGCCATCACCTGCACTGCAGGTGGATAAGCAGGTGTCAGGCATATCATCTGTGGTTCCGGATGGCGCTGGTCTAAGAGCCCCACAGAAACGGGGAGCGAAGCACTTGCTCTCGTGAACCATGGTACAAAGTTGCAGGCCTGCTTCATACTAACCTCAGCATCAGCCACTTGTCCCCAAAGTGAGGCCTCTGGGTTCCCTTGCCTGGTCTCCAGGGCCAACCGGGGGGGCAGCACAAAGTCTAGGGCTCTCCAGCTGCCTCTGCAGGCCCAGGGGTACAGCGCTAGGGGCCCCCTGTGATCTCGTGCCTGGACGTCAGTTCCTGAGCCGTGGTCCCTACCCTGGCCCCTATTCCCATGGCTGTGTTTGTCCCTGGACCCTGTTTAGTGGCCATCCTTGTGCCCCAGCGTCCTCCTGGTCTGCATACCCACTCGTCCCAAGGCTGAGTCCTCCGTTCCAGGCTGGTCCCTGGGGCCCTGCTCCATGGGGCGAGAACTCCTCAGCGCCAGCAGCCTGTGCTTCTGACCCTGCACACCGTGGGCTCATCTTCCTTTGCTGTCTCTTCCTGAGCTCCACCTGGCCTGACCCCTACCTGGCCCACCGTTGTCTTACACACTTGGACATCGTCTCGCTCAGTCAGGGGGAATCGCCCACCTGTCTCAGCACCTGGTCCCTCCTCACCTGAGCAGGAGAGTCTAGTTGCAATAGCTCAGGAGACTCTCCCCTGAGTCTGCTCTAAAGGTCAATTCTGAAGGATCCCAGGACAGACGTGGTCAAGCGAGACAGCCAGATGAAGTAGCCCACCTTCTAGGCTTCGCAAAGTTTCCTGGGGTCTCTGTGGAGATGCCTGTGACCCAGGCACCCGACGTGCCCCCCGACGTGCACGGACCTTTAAGACACGCTGAGCCCATTTTTCCATGAAGAATGAGGTGGAGAGTCTGCCTGGGGACACCACCGTCATCTGGGTCTGTCCATACTGTACCCGACACTTGCCTTTCTTCCCTGTTCCCCACCTTCACAGTCACACAGCTAAGCTCAGGGGGGCAGTTGGGCTCATGGATCAGCACGAAAGTATCTGTGGAGAAGGGACAGCAGACAAGGCAGGAATCCACGTCTGACAAAACTCCGGAGACATCTCTGTTCACAGCCCAGCAAAACCAGCATCTTCTCCACGGATCACACAACGCCAGGGGTGGGGGGCTGCCTGAATATCAGCTGGTCACGGGGACACAATGGCACCAGGAGAAGCGAGGAGAGAGAAAGCAAGAGATGTGTTATGCCCTCCAGCTGTCTGCCTGGATCGGGACAGGAAGAGAGAAGGAAGGGGGGGGAGGGGAGGAAAGATGAAAGAAAGAAAGAAGGAAAGAAAGAAAGGAAGGAAGGAAGGAAGAGAGAGAGAGAGAAAGAAAGAAGGAAGGAAGGAAGAAAGAAAGAAGGAAGGAAGGAAGGAAGAAAGAAAAAAGAAAGAAAGAAAGAGAGAAAGAGAAAGAAAGAAAGAAAGAAAGAAAAGGGAGAAAGAAAAGAGAGCAAGAGAGAACAGCCCCACCAGGGGCAGCAGCTTCTGTCTTTAGCAGACGAAACAGCATCTGATGATGGAAGCTGTACTGATGAAAGATCCTGAGATGACAAATATCTAATGGGGGCCTTTGCTCAGCTGCAGACTCCCAGCCGACAGGCATCAGCCAGTTCGGTTCCGCTCCCTGAGCAGAGCATTAGAAGATGGAAAGATATGTTGCCACTAAGGGATAGCTGTAAAATATAGAGAGAAAATGTAAAAACAGCGATTTTTCAGTGAAAGCACCTCGTTTTCTCCACGCACCAGCTCGTTCTGGCTTTAGCTTTCTGTGCAGCCTCTTGGAAAGACGCTTGGTTTTCAGGATGAAAGAAAGAGGCAGGAAGATGTACTTGTTTCTCAAATATAAGGCCAGGTTACTTCTAATTTTGCTCTGCTGGATGGTTGGACCCTCTGCATCTCTGTTAAAGCACTCAAAAGACAGAAATAAGACACTATATCCTGAAATGATTGGGGTTTTATCATTTTAGACCCACAGTGAGAAAAATAAAAACCTCTTGACCATTGGAAATTGAAGTTGTATTGGTGACATAGCACACTGGGTGTCCTAGAGTTGTGACATTTAACTGTGGGATGGTGTCTGGGCAGCGGAGGGTTTTGTAACAGAGAAAGGTGGCTTCGTTGTGAAGGGCCCCCGGGATGGGGATGCAGAACAGAAGCGTGATGGACTCAGTGCCTCCTGGGGTTCAGGGTATGCCCTGGAAGGGGCTCAGGGAGTCCCCAGAAAGAGTTCAGGGTTCCTAATGGGCTGAGAGTCTGTGTTCCTTCCATGCTCTGTAATCCAAGCTCTAATCTGTCTGTTCCCTGGGACACCCCAGCTACAAGCGTGGGGACCAGAGATGCAGTCCAGTCACTATGGAGGTTCTGTGTGAGGGTACGTACGTCACCAAGATGTTCCTGGTTGTGTCCGAGGGTTACACCAATCGCCAGTCTCCTTCACGGCAAGAACACTTCCAAAGAGGAAAAATTACATTTGCTTATCCAAACAAAGTAAATTCTTGTTTACCAGTGATATGAAAGTGGTTTTTGTTTGTTTGAACTGGGTTCTAGGTGCCCAGCTCCACAGGGCCAGAGACCTCACAGGTCTAATACACCAGCGTTTAGCGCCTGCTGCGCCGGCCTCAGGGCAGACCTGCGATAAACGCTGATTGTCACCTTGGTCTGCACAGGTGTGAGCCGGGCTGTTCCCTGCCGCCTCTCTTATTCACACTGACCCCGATGGTGGAACTCTGACGGGAGCCGAGGGATCAATGGGTACAAGGCCAGCCTTGGCCTCGGTCATTCTGGGCAGGTTCAGCTCCTTCCCAGGGGAGGGGGCCCCGTGGAGCCTGGGCATGTGAGTGGCCGTGAGAGGGGCTCATCTAATGGGGTCTGTGAGCATCTCAGAGGTACAGGTAGAAGCCAAACCACCCACAGTGGGAAACGCAAGATGCCATGGGAGCTGCATTTTAATTAGGTTTAAAATCAGTCTCTTGAGTGCTGGACATCATTTCCTTATCACACATTACAAGCTACACCTAGAGAAGAGCCTTCCAGTGGTGCACGTGTGGGGCTGACCGGCACCCTCAGGTAAGAGGGATGGAGGGGCAGAGCAGCGTTCCCGGGGCCACACCTGGCGGGGATGAACAAGGCATGCGAAGCTTAGTCCCCCAGTGACAGCACAGGCCGGGCCGAGACAAGGCCTTTCCTGGGAAGCAGGGGGACCGCCTCCCGTCGGGGGCCTGAGCAGCCGGGTTTTCAGGGCCGGGATGGGTGGGAGCAAGCCCAAGTATTCACACCCAGCGGAACCCATACAGTGTTGTGTTACAGTCAAGGTGCTGAGAACAATGATAAAGAGAAAGTCTCGGAGAAGGCAGAGAAAACTCACGTATCCACAAAGGGGGAGATATTGGAATGTCGGTAGATGGCATACAGAAACCACATGGGCCCAAAGATGATGGACGTGCACATGTAAATACTAACAGGGGAGAAACCTCAACCCAAAATTCTATATCTAACAAAACCGAAGGCAAAATAAAGACATTTAAGGCAAAAAGTGCTCAGGAAGTGTGTTGCCACGTACGTATTGAGGCCCTTTGGCCTAAAGGATATTAAAAGAGATGCTACTTGTATTCACGAAAAGGAAAAAATAATTTGGGAAATAGTCAAAGGTATATATTAAAGGTTTACTTTTAATTTTTTAAACATTAACAAACTGCTTAAAGTCAAAATAACAGCAATGTGTTTGGAATTTGTAGCATGTGCACAAAATCTTGAAAAACTATAGTACAAAGGAGGCGAGGTGAAATGGAAACATAGCGTCATGTGATAGTTTATTAGAAGGAAGACTCTACTTTAGGAAGTAAACTTATGAACTAAGGCGACCACAGAAGAAATCATTAGCAGGGAGCTAACAGGGTGACAGTGAACAGAACAGGATACTGAGAACTCCGAACCCCAAAGGAATGCAGAAGCAGCCCAGTTTCCAAAGGAAATTGAGAGTATTCGTTGGACCGCTGCTCCCAAGATCACCATGAAAAAGTCCAGACAAACAGCAAGGCTGTATGTTTCTTGTCCACGTTGAAATGCTGAAGTTGAAAGGCAACCAAATTGCCCGGGATTTAGAGAGAAACAGACTCGTGCAGGTAGAACCAAGCATGGCCCTGATTCGACGTGGGCGAGATGCCGGCCCTGTGAGCAGAGCTGACCTGGGGGTGGGTTGCTGCACTGCATACGCCCTGGCAAGAGGTGCGGGGGGAGCCCCCGGGGACCGCAGATATAGTGGAAAAGCACACTTTTTTTTGCAGTTTTTTCTCCACGAAACCCACTGACGGAAAAGATTGGAAGAGTCTTAATTCAGCCTCCCTTCGGGGCACAGACCAGCTGCCCCGCTTCTATCTGAACAGCAAGAAGCTACACACAGCACCTCTGCACCACATCCTCTAGGGGCAGAAGTCTGAGCATATACGTACGGGGGAGATGCCCCTGAGCCTTCGTATTTCTGTGGGATCACGTGCAATGTCTCCTCTTTCATTGCCGGTTTTATTTATTTGAGTCTTGCCCCCTTTTTCTTAGTTCGTCTAGCTAAAGTGTCTATTGTGTTATCTTTGCAAAAACCAGCTCTAGTTTTTTTCATCTTTTCTGCTGTTTTTCTGATCTCCACTTCATCTACTTCTGCTCTGATCAGGTTATTTCTTTCCTTCTGCTAACCTTGAGCTTAGGTCGTTCTTCTTCTAGTTCTTTGAGGTGTAAAGTTAGGTTGTTCATTTGAGATCTTTTTCTCCCTTAATATAGGCATTTATCACTATAAGTTTCCTTCTTTGAACTGATTTTGCTGCATCCCACACATTTTGGTATGTTGTGTTTCCATTTTCTTTTTTTTAATGTTTTCATTTTTATTTTATCTTTAACTGATTAGTTGTTCAGGAGTCTATTGCTTAATTTCCACATATTTGTGAATTCTTCAGTTTTCCTCCTGTTATGGAATGGGAGAAAATATTTGCAAATCATTCACCTTATAAGGGGTTAATATCCAAAATATATAAGGAACTCATAGCTCAGTAGCAAAAAAAAAGGCTGATTAGAAATGGGTAGAGAGATTAAATAAACAGTTTTTTTTCAAAGAAGACACACAAATGGTAAACAAGTTCATGGAAAAATGTTCAGCATCACTTATCATTAGGGAAATGCAAATCAAAACAACAATGGGATATCACCTCACATCTGTCAGAATGGCTATTACCATAAAGACCACAAAAAATGTTGGTGAGGATGTGGGAAAAGGGAATCCTCATACACTATTGGTTAGAAATGTAAGCTGGTGCAGCCACTGTATGGAGGTTCCTCAAAAAATTAAAAATACCATATGACCCAGCAATTCCACCCCTGGGTATATATCCAAAGAAAATGCAAACATTATTTCAAAAAGATACTTGCACCCCAATATTCATAGCAGCACTACTTACAATTGCCAAGATATGGAAACAACCTAAGTGCCCTTCAATAGATGAATGGATAAAGAAAATGAAGATTACACACACACACACATACACACACACAGTGGAATATTAGTCAACATGAGAAAAAACGGAAATCTTGCATTTGCGACACCATGGAGGGACCCTGAGGGCATTATACTAAGTGAAATAAGTCAGAAAGGGAACGACAACTACTATATGAGATTTACACGTGGACCCCGAAAAAGCCAAACTCATAGAAACAGAGAATAAAGGGAAGGTTGCCAGGCGCCAGGGATGGGATGCTGGTGAAAGGTACAGACTTCCAGTTATAAGATGGATGAGTTCTGGGCATCTCAGGTGAGGCAAGGTGATTATAGTTAATAATTATATACTTGAAATTTGCTAAGAAACTAAACTTTAAATGTTCTCACCACAAAAAAAGAAATGGTAATTATGTGAGGTGATGGAGGTGTGTGGTAATAATTTTGAAACATGTGTATCAAATCAGTACATTGTACACCTTAAACTTACACCATGTTATGTGTCAATTTTACATCAATCAATCTGGAAAATACGTATAAAGGGAGGGGCAACAGCTGTCAGCCTTAGGGCACTGGAGAAATCCCGTTGCAGCTCAGAGAGAGGAACAGGGAACAAAAGCCAACCCTAGGGGAGCGCAGAAATGCTTGCCAGGTTCAAACAAAGGGAGTCAGGACCACCTCAGAGCTAAGAGGTCAGCCCTCTTATGACCAAGGGACCAGCACCTCTCTGTGGCTGAGGAATGGCTTGATCAGATCAATAGAATCCCTTCCACCCCCAGACCCTGTCAGGATAGGATCCATGGCATACGGGTAAGTTGCAAGAGATGGACCCTCTCTGTGGGCGAGGGTAAAGGGAATCCTTAAGGGGGAGGATGTAGCAGGTCACCAGGAAAAAATATCCAAACCAACCCTCTCCCTAAACACCAGGATTGCTAGAGGAATTTAAACTGCTGCTGTGCTCTGAGTGTAACCATAGCAACAAGAACTCCAAATCCAGCCCGGAACATAATTCGATTTGCTCAGACCCTTGCCCAGCAGACAGAAAGGTGAGCCAACTTTCAGGTCTATAAACTATTTACTTCTGTAGCTACCGTGCTACACAAGATGTCTAGCTTTCACCAGAATTCTGCAAGGAAGATGAAACAGCAAGCAAAAATACACTTTTAGGAGTCAAAGTAATCACGAGAACCAGACTCAGATATGGAACAGATGCTAGCACTATCAGACAGGGAATTAGGATAATGATGATTAATATGTTAGAAACTCTAATGACAAGATGGGCAGTGTGCATGATCAGATGGGTAATTTTAGCAAAGATATAGAAACTGCAAGAAATAACCAAGTGAAGATGCTAGAAGCAAAAAATAAATAACAGAAGAAGAATCCCTTTAATAGGATCATCAGAGGAAGGAATCCAGGGATATGAAGAGAGATCAATAGAAATTACTCAAATTGAAGCAAAAAGAGAAAAACTAGTGTGTCTATGTTGAGGGAGGGGCAGGAGGTCCAAATATCAATTTACTGTAGACCAGATACCGAAGAACCAGCTGTTTGCATGATTGGAATCCCATGTGAAAAGAAGTGAATAGGACAGAAGAAACATTTTAAGGAACAGCAACTGAAAGCTCTCCCAAGTTCATGACAGACACCAAATCACACATTCGAGAATCTCAGAGAACACCAAGCGAGATGAACACAAAAGAAACAAACAAGCAAACACAACACTTACCTAGACATGTCATGTCAAACTTCTGAAAATAAGAGACAAGAGAAAATCTTAACAAAAGCCTTGCAGGGTCAGGGAAACAAATTACTTACAGAGGAGCAAATAGGGTAGTTATGAGGACTCCTCAGAAACAACACACACCAGAAGACAGTGCAGTGACATCTTTAAAGGATTAAAAGAAAAAATTACGTCAATCCGTAAATCCAGTAAAAATATCTTTCAAAAATGAAGGATCAATAAAGGCTTTTGCTGACAAAAAAGGGACAGTGAAAATTTATTTCCAGTAGACTTAGAATACAAGAAAAGTGAAAGGCAATTTCTCAGGAACAAATATGGTATCTACACTTAGATCTACAGAAAGAAATAAAGAACACAGGACATGGAATAGATGAAGGTAGGTTAAAATGTATTTTCCTACTTTAATTGTTCTAACAACAATGGACTATCTAAAGCAAAATTATCCACAATCTGCTGTGTTTTTATAGATTATGTAAAAGCTATACGAATGAGAACAATGAGAAAAAGGATGGAGTGAGGACTTGGGAAAAAACCCTGTTGGTCCTTGTCCTACATGTGCAAAGGCATCGTACTACTTGAATAAAGGGCTCCAATTAATTTAAGGTATATACTATAAACCCTAAGGCAATTAGTAAAAAATATATATATATATGTATACATATGTATATATGCATAATACTTGTACCGTATGTGTATATGTATGATACCTGTATGGGTTCATAGGTATAGATGTATATATACATATACACACATATGGTATAAATACCAATCAATACAGAACCTAAAATGATTAACAAATGCTCAAGTAACCTAAGGGAAAGCAGAAGAGGGAAAACAGAACAAATAGAAAACAGCAAGATGATGGATTTAATCCAGCTGTATCAATAATCACATTAAGTGTGAATGGTCCACACATACCAGTTAAGAGCCAGAGGTTGATAGATTGGATTAAAAGTAAACAAATGAAGCTAGAGCCAACTCAGTGCTGTCTATCAAAAACCAACTTTAAACTTGAAGACATGGAGAGGTTAAAATGGAACAGTTTGAAAAAAGATATATCATACAATTTTAATCAAAAGACAGCTTGAGTAGCTACATTGAAGGCAATGTAGTCTTCAGGAAAATACATGTCATCAGGGACATTACAGGATGATGAGGGGTCAGTTCTCCAGGAAGACAGGAATACTAAGTGTGCACACAGCTAATGACAGAGCTTAAAATATATATGAAGCAAAACTGCTAGAATAGCAAGGAAATATAGGTCTGTCCATAATCACAGATTTTATTCACTTCTCAGTAATTGACAGAACAAGTAAGCAGAGTGCCAGTGAGGGTGTTTCTAGATCTCCTGAACAACACCATCCACCAGCAGGACCAAGCTGACTTTCATAGAATCCTCCATCCAACGACAGCAAAACACATCTTCTCACGCGCACGTGGGGCTTTCACCAAGACAGATCACATTTTTTAGCATAAAACAATCCATAACATATTTAAAAGATTAGAATCATAAAAAGTATGTTCTGAGACCATAAGAGAATTAAACTAGAAATCAATAAAAGAAGGATACCTGGAAAATCCCCCAAAAATAAATGTTGGAGAAGGGAGAAATCTTCCTTACAAAAGAATTACAATCAATGACTGTAAAAACACATGAGGGAATGAAAATCATTATCAGAACATCACAGGAATAATAATTGCTGCACACAAGATCAGCCAGTGAATGTCAGAACCAGTTGGTAAAAGACAATCGAGAAACAGATGTTTGCATAGCATTGAAGTTCTTCTCCCCAAAAGGTGCTTGTTTATAATGGAAAATGTAGTGATTTTACACTACTTTTACACCCTCCAGACATCTCCACAACTGGGCTTCACGTCATCAGTAAGGGGACAGAATGGTGCTGTTACACAGCATCTCTGCGCAAATCTCCCCCCGACACACAAAATCCATTACCTCAGCTTAACCACGAGAAGAATAAAACAAATCCCAAGTGAGGCATATTCTGCAAGCTTCCTGACCAGCACTCTTCCAAAAGAGTCAGGGTTGCTAAAAGCAAGCCAACATGGAGGAACTGTCAAGTATGGGAGGAAAATACAGAAGATGACAACTCAAGGTGAGGTGAGACCCTGGGTTGTCCTGGAACAGTGGGCACAGTGAAGTCCAGTTAGAGATTTTGTTGACAGGTTAATTTGCAAGAGTGAGATGTTAACACGGCCGAAAGCTGTGTAAGGAGCATGTGTTACCTCTGCAAAGGCTCTGTAGTCTCAAATACTCTCAAAATAAACTTTAAGAGGTCTTCCCTGGTGGCGCAGTGGTTGAGAGTCCGCCTGCCGATGCAGGGGACACGGGTTCGTGCCCCGGTCCGGGAAGATCCCACATGCCGCGGAGCGGCTGGGCCCGTGAGCCACGGCTGCTGAGCCTGCGCGTCCGGAGCCTGTGCTCCGCAACGGGAGAGGCCACAACAGTTAGAGGCCCGCGTACCACAAGATAAAATAAAATAAAATAAAGTTTAAGAAGTCAGAAAAAAAAAGAAAAAGTTAAAACCCAGATGTGACGCATAGGGACCATATAGCAATATGGGCACATAAACCTAAACAGAGAGATGTTTGTATTAAGTGTTAGTGATGAGCTGCCAATTAAGAGACAGTGACTGTCACACCGAACGAAAAAGCAAGACCTAATTATGATCTGTCTAGAGAAAATGCATATTAAATATAAAGACACGGATGAAAAATCTAGAGTGGAAAATTGTATGCCATGCCAACATTAATCCTAAAAAAAAGCAGTGAACGTATTAATATTCAGGACAAAGAATATTAGCAGGGAAAGAGAGGGACATTTCATAAAGATGAACTGGATGGTAAATTCATCAAGAAGACGTGAAGACTGTAAATATGTATGCACCTAATAATAGATTTTCAAAGTACATGAAGCAAAAAGCTGAATAGAAAGTTTACATAGACAACTATGTAATAGTTGTTAGAATTTTCAATATTCATCTCTCAGTAATAGAACAAGGAGACAGAAAATCAATAAGTATATGATGACTTGAACAGCACTGTCAAACAATGTGATCTAATTGAAATGTATAAAATGCTGCACTTAATGGCAAAAATGCATTCAGTTCAAGTGCGTGGGGAATATTGAATTCAACAAACCTTTTGCCAGGTTCTATATCTAAAAAGAAAGTAAATCATCCTGAGAATATTTGTTGACCACAAGAGAGTTTAGAAATGAATTATAAAACTATATCTTAAAATATACAAATATATGAAAATTAAACACCATAATTCTAAGTAACCCATGTGTCAAAGAAAGAAAAGCACAAGTGTAGCTAGAAAATATATTGAAAATGAGAACACAGCATATGAAAATCTGCGCTATCTAGTTAAAATAATGCTACACAAAACCTTCTGTCTCTACATGCTTATACTTGAAAAAAAGAAAGACCTAAAATTCAATGAATTGAGTTTTTAAGGTGCCAAAAGAAGATCAAAGCACCCAAAGGAAGTAAATGGAAGGAAGAAGGAAAGAGTGGAAATCCTCAGATTTTACAGGCATTAAAGTAATAATGATTTATTATGAACAATTTCATGCCAAAATGCTTGGTGATTTAGGTGAAATAGATGAATTTTTGGAAGGACAAAAATTAGCGGGAATGAATCAAGACAAAATATAGGACAAAAAGCCCTACATCTATTAGAAGTATTAAATTTGTAATAAAAAATTTTTTCCCACAAATAAAACTTCAAACCCAGATAGCTTCACTGAAGAATTTTATCCACATTTCAGTATGAAATAATACAAATACTACTCAAATTCTTTCTTAAAATTGAGCAGGGAAAACACCCAATTTATTCTCTAAATGCAACATTACAATAATATCACAACCAAAAAGTCGTAAAAAAAGAAAACTACAGAAAGATATCCTTCATTAAATAGACAGAAGTACTTAATAAAGTGCTAGCAAATGCTATACAGTAAATACATATTTACACATGTACAAAGAAATGTAAATCATCGTGCCAAGTTTGGATCTGTCTGAGCAATGCAACTGTGGTTTTTAACATTCATCAATCAATTAGTATAACTCACCACATTAACCAAGTGAAGGAAAAACACACTTTTCTTATGGAAGAAACATAAAATAATTTCACAAGTTTCCACATCTATTCTTGATAAAACTCTCAGGTAACTATGAATAGAAGTGGTAAAGGGTAGAAGAGGCAAGTGAACAAGCAATGGAACTGACAAAAACCTCCATCTGACATTGTACTTAATTGTAAGAGACTATGGTTAGGACGAAGCCAAGAACCCTCTCACCTCTTCTATTTAACCTTGTACCAAAGTCCTAGCCTGTCCATTGAGGCAAGAAAGAGAAATACAAGATACACAGGTTGGAAATCAAGAAGAGAATCGTCTGTACTCTGGGGATACCTTATCGCTAGACTAGAGACGGCCCCCCGCGCTACTGGCCGGGCCCCCCATCCCAACCTTTTGTGCCAATAGGAAGAGCACAGGCTGGAGGCCTTCAGAGATTTCTCGGGACCACCCAGGTGGAGGCGTAGGGGTGAGGGAGAGCCCAGGTCCCCGCTCGAAATTACAGGTGTGGCCACCTGTCCATCCCACAGTCTCCATGCCGTGGCCTAGGGATCCTGGCGAGAAGGCGGGGACCACACCGCCCGCTGCTCGGGGATCCGCACATGGCGGGCCTGCAGAGGGGCCTGGGCCAGGAAGCAGCCCGTGATACCCCTCTTTTCACACACACACATGCAGGCACAGTGCCTACAAGGGCACACCTGTGTACACATGGACACACACACATACACATGCACAACTTCACAGAGCCAGGCTGTAAAATAAAACGGTCTGTTCTGACCACGTATACGGTTTACACTGAAAATATCAAAAGCTTTTTCAGCGCATTTGGCACCAGCTGAGGGCTAGTTCAAGGCTACGGGATGCTGTGATCCCGCCCACAGGGAGCCCTCACCGCACGTGCCCGCTGGGTGGACGGTGCAGCCGGCAGGTCCCACACTGTACACACGTTTGCTGAACTCACACGCACACTCAGCTCCAATCTGTTGACGTTCTAGAACAGGCCTCACTCTCCCCCAGAGCAGAGGCCTCCCCTCCATCTCCTCCCTTCACCCGAGGCCACCCTCCGGGAGCTCCCGGCCGGCTGGGTGCAGGCCTGGGGTGCCCCGCGAACGCCGCTGTCTCTCCCACCCCCTCCTGGCCCCAGGTTCCTGCTCCTGCGGGGCTGTGTCGCTGCGGATGCCCGTGCGGCCCTCACGGAACCTGCCGCTGTGTCCAGCGCAGCTGCCAGCGGTGCCTTCGGAGACAGAGGCCGAGGCTGAGGAGGACTGTCCAGCAGGGGTGGGACGGTTTGCTGGGACCCCCAGGCCATTCCTGACACAGATCCTTCTTCATCTCTCCCCTCTCTCTCGGCCTCCCCAGGGTCTGAAAACCCAGTCTCAGCCCTCGGTTACTGCCGAGGGTCCATTTCCAAAAGAGTCAGCTCTGAGCCACGAGTGTACAAGCCCCGTCTTCCTGCGGGGACAGCCCAGCGACAGCACACGCAGCCAGCTTCCTTGCTCCAGGCCCACCCGCGGATTTTTGGAACAAAGCACACAGCACGCTTATGAAACGCCCTCTCCCCTCTGCTCTGGCTCTCGGCTACCCTGACTGGAAGGGGACTCCAGGCCCATTCACACCTGCTGTGAGCTCAACACGCCTGCAGAGGGGCAGGTCGGAGGCTCTTGGGGGTTCAGGGGAGAGGCAGGGTGCAGACCCAATCCCCTGGGCGTCTCCAAAGTGGGGTTTCTGTGAATGAAACATAGTTGAGTGACGCTCAGAGAAAGGCCCCCCAGACCCTCCATCTAACAACAGACACGTCTGTGCTCAGAGCTGCCAGGGCCTCACAGGCAGGGGTGAGGGGCTCTGGGGGCTCGGAGGAATCTGTGCTCCGTGTCCACGGCTGCAGAGTAATTCAACCTGGCTAATGAGCACCAGGCGCTTGCCTCCATGGACCTTCCACCGGAATGATGGTAGCGTCAGGATGACACGCAAAGACGGGCGACCAGTCGCTGCCTGAAGCACGCTGGATGCCTCCACACACCACCTCGCAGGGAAGCCTCACCACGGTCCCAAGCGTATACAAAGTAATCTCTGTTTTACAAAAAGAATGAAGGCTCAGAGCCTTCCAGCAATGGGCCTGAGGTCACAGCACGTCGGGTATAAAGGCAGATTTCTCTAAACCCGGGGATCAGGCATGTGGTTACTCGTTACAGAAAAATGATAACTTATATAAATTCATTTCCTTGTGTTGGTTCTCCTATTTTCTCCCCCTCACTCCTCGTTTCAGGCAGGGAATATGACGCTTTCCAGCTTCCCTTTCCTTGACTCAGAGGCAGCCCTCCGAGGAGAGATGTGTGTTCACAGGCGTCGGGACCAAACATCTGCTTCCCTAGAAATACAACAATTACAGTGAAGCATTAGGATGCACGAGCTGGGGGAGCACGTGGTCACCTTCCGCGCTGGTGCAAGAACGAGGCTACAGTTACATTCACGTCCTCTAAGAGGATGTGGGGATGTCAGGTGAAGCGCTGCTACTGTGGGCACAGAGGACGTTTTCTATTCCGCCTCCATCTCCTACAACCCCGGGAAGTGACCCACACCCCGCATTTAGGGCGATGTAACCGTGGGTCACCCTGAAATGCTGAGGCCCCTCTAGTTCTGGTTCTCCAGGAGCCGCGGGGCTGAGCTGGGGAGGACCCCCTGCCTCGGAAGGGCCTGGACCACCAGATCCCAGCGTGGCCAGGGGCTCTTGGGGGCTGCAGCCCTGCGGGTGCCTGTGTGACCTTCAACTCAAGTCTCCACTGAGCAAGGTCGCTGACGGCAGCACAGGGAGGTTCTCAAACTAGATGAAATGAGACCATAGAAATCATGTGTGTGGTCTCTGCCCCAAGCCTGGTACAGGGCCCCAAGCCTCTTGGGATTTCCTGGGTGACAGGAGTGTCTTTTGTTCTAATGAAGGGACTCTGGGTGGCTCCTGGTCACCAGAAAGACCGCGCCATTTTCAGGAGCGTGGAATTTTCAGCTCCCCCCATCCTCCAGATCAGAGAGAGAGGGGCTGGGAACGGACTTAACAGTGGGTCACCCCTACGTGAGGATGCCCCATAAACCCCCGGGTCGGGGCTGCTCGGTTGGGGAAAGAAAGCCCACGCCTGGTGCAGAGCTGGGAGAGGGGGCTCGTCCTGGGGGGGTGAAGCAGAAACTCGGGAGGGAGAGTGAGCCGCTGACTCAGGTGATGTGGGGCTCAGCGTAGAATCGCATCCTTGCTGTCACTCTCTTCCCTCTGGGGCTTCAGTGACAGAGCAGAGGGTAGATGCCGGGTCCCCAGGCCCTGGAACCCACCCCTGCCCCCCAGCGAGAGGCCCTTCTCCCCCTCACTGAGACATGGGGATGCCTGGACCCGGAGCCCCTGAACTCGGAGTGGAGGCTTCTTCTCAAGAGGATGCCCCCCCAGAACGTCCCTGACATGCAGGTGGTCCCCGTGGACCTGGACCATCTGACCTTCAACACACGAGGTGCACAGTCACAGGTCCATTTGCAGACCAGGAAGCCAGAGACAGGAGGGCCAGCCCGGCTGGGGCCACAGGTTCTGACCCCCGACTCGAGACTGGGGCTCCCTCTACCCCTGATCCCTGGGCTGCTTGTCGGGAGCCTGGAGCGATGAAGACACTGCGCGCCTCGCCCCACCTTGCTGGCTCCCACCCTGGGCCTCCTTCCTGGACAGACAGCCTCGCAGGCCCGATGCTGGCTGCTCCCAGGGGCGGGTGCTGCGTGTCAGGCAGCGAAGCTTCCAGCAGCCGGAGCTCCGTCCCTCGTCCCTACACCCAGACGCCGGCTCCCTGGAGGTACCAGGCTTCCTTACTTCCCCGAGGGCAGTGAGGAAAGGCAGGTGAACAGTAACCCCAGACCAAGCCACAGCCCAGCGACCTCTCCCCAACTCTGTTCTCCCGGTCTCAAGGGCCGTTTGCACCAAGGACGTTAAGAGTAACCTCTCAGCCAAGCACACTTCAGCTGCCCCGCGACAAAAAGTGCCGTCAGGCACATTGGATCTCATTAGCAAAAGTCAAATGCACCGAAAGCATTAAAGTTATGACATGAGGCCCAATTATCATGTCACAGCCATTGGGGGAAGTTGTCAAGGGTTGATTTATTCATTAGCTCAGGGAGGATTTCAGTGGCTCCCTCACTATGCGTTGTTATACGAGATTTGTTATACGAATTCAGCTTTTCATTTGTCTGCAGTGCAGCCGCTGGAGCGCTGGCGAGGCTGGGTCCACCTCCTCCCTGGACTCTGTGTCGGGGACCAGCCAGGCTGTGGCTGAGCTGTGGGTGATGGGGTGAGGAAGGCTGACACCTGCTCGGCTGCTGTGTGCCCACAGGTGTCATGGGTTCTTGGGGGGACTCTTAGAAGGCCCAGCGCGCCCCCCGGGCTCACGGCTTTCACTGCCAGCCCTGAGGAGTGGGGTTCCACAGGGCTCAGGACATCTCAGGAGCGCACAGCCGGCTCTGCGCAAGCAGCTGGCGCCGGCCATAGCTTCAGGCCAGTCTCTGCCCGGACAGAATGGTCATTCCAGGAGAATGTGTTGGGCAAGTGAATAGAAATCTTCCTGACAAGCCCTTCACTGCAGGGAGGTGCTTCGCTGCCCCAGCTGTGCCCAGGTGGGGGTCTGGGTCTCCGAGGGTGGGCGCAGGGCCCTGGCCCCCTTCAGAGAGAGGCTTTGCCTGGAGCCCCTGCCCCTCCCTCACTGGACCCCATTGCCCATCCAGTGGATGCCCATGAAACTGAGGTGAGGGGGGCCAGGTATTATTAGCCCCCCATTTCAGAGGAGAAAACCAGTGAAGAGACAGAAAGGCGTTGGTTGTTACAGAAGCCGGAACCCAGGGGTCCTAGAACCCAAGGCCCTCTGCACCACACCCAAGACCAGAGCCTGGGTGACCAGCCGGGCCTGGGTGACCAGCCGGGCCTGAGTCACACCTGGCCTGGAGCCAAAGGGCCCCTTGAGGACTCGGGGAGAATGGGGAGAACCAGCTGTACGGCCCAAGGATTTTCCACCCACTCCTTGCTGGTCAGTGACGACACACATCAAACTTCCCTGCCCTACGCGTCCATCAAACACAGCAAAGCCCATTTTACAGCAGACACTGAGCAGGGTGTGACCTCCTGCGGAAGGTGGCACTCGTGATGAAGAGTCACCATAAGTCAGGTCTGGCAGGAGTCCTAGAGCAACTGGCACTGGGAAGGTTTTGTGTGGTCGTGCTTGGGATGTAAATCTCTCTGACAATCGTGAGCTGTGCTTGTTTCCTAAATCTCTGTCTGTTGGGAGACAAGGAAGCTCTAGCCTTGTCGTCTTGCAGGGGACAACTGGCCTCGGGGTGAGGTGAGCTCCAAAGGCCGCTGTTTAAAGGGCCGGCCACGGTTCTGTCCCTGCAGCCTCGGATCGGGGCCTCACAGCCACTCTGGGGCCACTGCTCCCCTGCTTCCCGGCACCGTTGGTCTGAGCAGGTGCAGCACGTGGTCGGGGGCGGGGGCTTCCTGGTCTTCACCGCACGGCCCCAGGCTTGATCCTTGGATCCTGATAGAGACACAGCTAATCCAAAATACGGTGACATTGGGAAAGGGCGAGGGAGGGGGCATCCCTGTCCAGGTTCGCAAATCAGCTCCTTGCTGTCCTCTCGGGCCTGCGGTTACTGTCCAGACCCAGCCTCACCTGCCTCCAGGGAGCTTCTCCCTGATTCCAAGCTCCCTGAGCCTTTGGTGGGTCCGGGGAACCCTTGACGCCTTCCCTCTGCACCGTGAGTCTCACCCATTTGCTCGGTCACCTTTTCTGCCTGCGGATTCAGGAGCCCTGGTCTTGCTTCCCAGGATTTTGTCACCTAGAGAAGAAGAGAACCAAAAGAATGGCGAATAAATGTCACAGTTCATGGTAGGAAGTGGGGGGGGGGGGCGCATGTGTGGCGGAGGGCGGGGAGGTGTTAGCCTTTGTTTTTTTTCTCTCCCTCACAAATAACGTTGTCTTTACACAATGGCTTCTATCCATTTTGGGGGTTACTAACCTAACACTTAGTATGCGAGGTAGATCCTTTCTCCAGAAAACCAAAACCGAAAACCAAAACATATTCACAAGAAGAATATTTTCCATACAATATAAGCCTCCTTAATTAACCCATTCCCGGGGGTGGGGCAGGGAGAAGAGATCCCCTGCATGGGAGAACTCCCAGCTCGCCCTCCCTCCGCCACACCCTCAACCCATCACCTCCGCCGTCGCTGTAGGGGCCGCTCTCTCAGATCTGCTCACCCTCCTGCCCAATCGCTTAAGCTTCGAGCGGAAATTGCCAAGGGCACAAATCCCCCTCAAACGGCTAAAACTAAAATATCAAAGATGGTTGGGAGCTTAGACTGCTGAGCTGGGGGCCGTGCCTGGAAACAGCCTGGGTGGGAGGGACCGGCTCTTCCTGCAGCACCATTTCCGATATTCCGACGCTAAAGTAAGCCTCGCTCCCTCCACCCCCAGCCCCTCCCTCTCTAGTATTTCATCAATGCACTATTATTTACCTTCCCTTTCCATTCAGAGCACGTTCTGATTCTTTCCACCCAGCACCTGAAGTTAGGGTTTCTGCATCTGGGGCGTTTGGTGCACAGCGTTTCAAGGGAAGTGGGGTCGCAGCCCGCTTGGTTCTGCTGAGTGACCCAGAGCCGTCCTCAGCGACGGCATGTCCTGGAGCAGAATGATAACCTGCAACCAGGCAGAGGTCACCCACCTTCAGGGACACACGCTGCTTAAACATGGGGGAAGTGAAGCAGATTCAGAGTTTGCAAACTCTTAAGAGCATTTCCATGGTTCTCATAATCCAAAAAGAACTCGTCTTAGAGTCGAAACGTCTCTGCTCTGCCACTTCCTGTGTCTTTGAGCCAATCATTTATTTAGTCATGGCGCTTGAATCCGTTTCCTCCTGTCTAAAAGGGGCTTATGTGGTCTTCGTCAGGCTCCGCTGAGATGACACAAAGTGGAAGCAATTTGAATCCCTGTAACAGGCTATTTGCACAGTAGTATTACTGTCATAGAACGGTAATAGCCCCACTATGATGATCCCCAAACATGGGGCCCTTGTCCTCTGTTGCTTCTCGGGGCTCGGGATGCAGGTGGGAAGGAGCCGGGAAGAGCCCCCATTAGATCACAGTCTGGGAGCATCGGTGAGAGCTGGGAGATACGGGGGTAAAGAGTTAAATATGCTAATTTCCCCCAGTGACATGTGCTACAAACAAACAGCACAGAAATGGGACAGCCAGCGCCTGGGCTGGGTGACCTGAGTCCCAGCTGGTGTCTGGTGCTGTGACAGCTGAGCTGAGATCCAACAGTCAGAGGCCCCAGCCACAAGACGTGAAGGAATCATGTTCCAGAAAGAGAGCTGCATGTGTGTAGGATGGCCCACGGCTGGTGTGACGGGAACGTAGAGGGGGACGGGGCCAGGGGACAGGGGTCGACCAAGGCCCAATTCCAGGGGCCTCAAGGACCACAAGAGGATTTTGAGTCTATGACATCGAAACGCAACATGAAGCTTTCTACGGGAGAGTGAAGGAGTCTGAGAATGTGTTAAAAATTCCCACAAATTTAGGAAAATATTGTTCTTTAATCGTGGTTACAAGTAGCCCCCAGAACCAGCTGTAAACACGTTCAATCTATCAACACAGGTTAGGCTTTGAGAGACATACCCTCTCTGGGACAACCACTCAACTCGCCTGAGTGCTACAGCGTGAAAGCAGCGGCAGACAGCACATAACAAGCGGGCTGACTCTGTCCTTACAGCACGTCAGTTACCATCTCAGGGGCAGGTGGGGCAGGGCCTGAGGGCAGTACTCTTTCAAAATTCAACTTTAGGTTGTTTTCCTCCTGGAAAAACTGGCTCTGTTATAAAGTTGCACCATGATCTTTACTCTTGTGTTTTGTTGGTAGATGGCGAACAAAAAAAAAAAAACAACTGGAAACCACAGACTTCATGTAACAATGGCTATTACAGAAAAGTTTTGAAATATCAAAATCAATAAATTTATATGTTTGCCAGTATTTCAAAAAAATAGGAATCAAAACACCACATATTCAATAGATTCTTAATCGGTGTGCTGAGGTCTCCAAATTCTAACTCTAGGACACCCCATCTCAAAGATGCTGTGCCCTGTCTAAGCGGCCGTCACCACTTCTCTTTCTATAAAATACCAAATTTCTTTAGATTATTTTTGTTCTAGACTATAGTTCAATTGTCAGTCCATCAAATGGGGAAGACAGAAGAGACAAGATTTAAATAAACCATATGTGTAAAATTTCATTTTTAGCCCAGCGAAACACATTTTTAACTTCTGAACTACAGAATGCATTTATGTTGTTTGAAGCCATTATGTTTGTGGTAATTTGTTAGAGCAGACGTTGAAATGAATACAACTACATAAGGCAATTTCAGAAAGCTTTCTTTTAAGGGCAGAATAAACAAAGATTCAAATTTGTAACTAAATAAAGATGTATTCTTCAGAAAACGTTCAAAAAGCATTCTGGAATAGACGTCTCAGTGGAGGTGAAGTCTTATCCTCTTTTTCATAAATGGGCTCAAATCGGAATTAGATTATTTAGTTACCAAATAAATTGAAATATGAAATTTCAAATTCAGAAAATATCCAATAGATAACTAGACATTCCCAGGTGGCCTTAAAGAGTAAACAAGTTAGAAAAACAACTCCAGTCTCCCTCAGTAAAACAACCAAAGGGGGCTTCCCTGGTGGCGCAGTGGTTGGGAGTCCGCCTGCCGATGCAGGGGACACGGGTTCGTGCCCTGGTCCGGGAAGATCCTACATGCCGCGGAGCGGCTGGGCCCGTGAGCCATGGCCGCTGAGCCTGCGCGTCCGGAGCCTGTGCTCCGCAGTGGGAGAGGCCACAACAGTGAGAGGCCCGCGTATCACAAAAAAAAAACCAAAGGGCTTGTGTTCCCCGAGATTCAGGAGCTGATGGAAAAGGACACAGACAGGTGTTACATTATAAGCAGAAAAAAATCGTCTCACTTTGTCTAACAGACAGACGATCCAGAATGTGTCCATTGACGCTGCCCCAGGGAGATATCTGCAGCCTGCAATCCCTTTACTTCCTCTAAATGGCAAACAGGACTGTCTGTGATCACAGGCAGACATTAATACAGCGCCAGCTGCATGCACCTTTAACCCCATGACTGCAGAACATCCAACCCTTCAGATTAAAGTTGTGTGGAAAGCAAAAGGAAATGTGAATTGACTTGTAAAAAATTTAAAAATGCAAAAAGGGAAAAATATTGTTCTGCCAAATGGTTAAAAAAAAAAGATAAAAGAAAAATTTGAAGTGTGAACTGTAAAAAGCTTGAGAAAGGAACATCACCAAACCCCGAGCTCTCGTTCCCCCCAAACCAATATTAAAAAAAAATCCCTAGGAATTCACTGAACTGGCCTTGTAGGAGTTCTGGGTAATGATCAACAGAAAGCAAGCAAGTACCCGATCAAGGAAAAGACAGGTGAAACAGCAGGAAGGCCCGAGGGGTTCTCGCTGCCACGCACCCCTTGCTTTGGAGCACGGTCTTGCTTTGGGGGAGCAGACAAACCAGGTTGCCGTTCCCTCTCTAACCGGAGGGAGCAGAACAGAGCTGATCTGCAAAGTTTTGACCTGACTGGAGGCGTCCTGAGACAGGAAAGCTGCAGGGGGACCTCAGACCAGCAGACGCCACACCGGGAACAGGAGGGCACGTGTGGAGACATTCACAGACCACCTAAGGTTTTGCAGAGAAGTTAGAGCCACGGGAATGAGAGAAACAGGAAAGCCACATGCAGTCCTGGGCAGGACACGTGCTCAGAGAAGACCTGAGGAAACCTGAAGCTTCCACCTTGGGCTGGTCCCCAGCCTCAGAGTACCTCTAGCTCATCAGCGGACTGACTGCCCCCAGCACAGAGCCACGGAGAGAAGGCTGCTTTTCCAGATGCGCAGTTTTCAACAAAAGATCAAAAGGTATCATAATAGATCCCAAGTACTCTAGAATAAATTAAGTCAATGAGGCAGAAGACTTGTACACTGAAAACTATACCATATAGTTGAAAGAAATGAAAGAAGACATAAAGGGGGAAAAAACATGCTGTTTTTGTGAATTGGAAGATGTTAAGATGCCAATACTATCCAAAGTGATCTATAGATTTCTATACAATCCCTCTCAAAATCCCAATATCATTTTTTTTTTTTTGCTGAAATAGAAAAACCCATTCTAAAATTCTTATGGACTGTCACG
Organism: Lagenorhynchus albirostris; assembly: GCF_949774975.1. Classification (NCBI taxonomy): domain Eukaryota; kingdom Metazoa; phylum Chordata; class Mammalia; order Artiodactyla; family Delphinidae; genus Lagenorhynchus; species Lagenorhynchus albirostris. Next base: position 108,358,080 of record NC_083103.1, on the reverse strand, counting down.
TACCCCAAAAAGCCAATATAATCTTTTTAAAAAAGTTAGAGAACTTGCTCTTCCTGATTTCACATTTACTACAAAGCTACAGTAACCAAACCCAAAAGACAGACATATAGACCAACTGAAGAGCGTAGAGAGGCTAGAAATAAAGCCTCACATATACGGCCAAATGATTTTCGAGAAGGGTGCCAAGACCATTTAATGGGAATAGAACAGATTTTCCAACAAATAGTGCTGGGGAAACTGTATATCCACACACAGAAGAATGAAGTTGGACCCTCACCGTGCAAAAATTAACCAGTTGCAAAAATTAACTCAAAATGGATCAAAGACCTAAACATAAGAGCTAAGACTATAAAACACTTAGAAGAAAACAGGGGAACATGTCATGGCATTGGATTGGGCAGTGATCTGTCAGATATGACACCAAAAGCACTGGCAGCAAAAGAAAAATAGACGACTTGGACTTTATCAAAGTTAAAAACTTTTGTGCATCCAAGGACAAGGAAGTGAAAACCCAGCCTACAGAAGGGAGAAAATAATTGTAAATCACCTGTCTGATAAGTGATTAATGTCCAGAATATATAAACAAGTCAACAAGAACAACCACAAAAACAAAACACCAACAAGAAAATCCGAAAGTAAGCAGAGGCCCACTCTGGAGAACAGGGACCGGAGGCAGCGGTGTGGCCTCCAGGCTCGGCCGCCTTCCCAGGGGACCTGAGTCCCCGACTCCGGGGCCCCCTCTTCCCGGCTGCTCAGGCCGCTCACAGCCCTAAATCCGACCTGCGAGGAGGACCCACACCTGAGGGACCTGCGGGAGTGCGCAGCAAGGGCCTCCGTTTACATCCCAGGCGCACACAGACCTGCATGCACACGTGTGTGTTCACACCTGTGCATGTGTGACGTGAACACTCACAGTACACACCTGCACGCGGGCCCAGCACACAGGTGTGCACGCGTGCACACACACACCTTGGTGCTTCCACAGGCTGCTGAGCCCCCCTGGCTTTGCCCCTGGGCCATCCAACCCTGTTGTATCCGAGTCTCGTCAGCCCGGCCTCATGGGAGAGGTGAGAGCTTATCTCGCCGCCTGTCACAGTCCAGAGGAGCTTCCTGGTGGGCATCCACCCCTTACGCCCCCTACCCAGGTCTCCCAGCTCCGAAGGCTGCGCGTGACCCGTCTGAAGCCCTGGAGGGGTGAGAGCCTCGCCCGCCTCTGCTTTAACTGTACCGTTCAAGGACCTCCCTGGACCCCTCAGAAGACAGATCACTTTATAAATTCTTAAAAGTACATGTGGAAATATCAGAGTGGTCATTACAACATTATCCAGTCAGTTAAGAGTGCTTGGGGAAGAAATAACACAAAATAAATCTTCATTGTAAGGGCATCTTTCATTTCCAGCAAGTGATTAGCTGTCACTGAATCATCAATTTTATTTTGTTGTGTGGCTAAGATTAATTTTTCTAATTAACGGCCACGCATGGAGCTAAGCAAACTAGCCTCCTTCTGTAGAAACGGGGCTTTCGGTCCTGCTCTGTGTGATAATCCCATATGGGCTGGACGAGCAGCCCCCAGGAGGGACGAGTCTCAGGGTGCGGGCAGGGATGTGGGGATCCCGACCTCAACCCCAGCCCGGCAGGAACGCTTCAGCCCACCAGGACCACCGAGGCCTCTCAGGGCGAGTCCAGCCCAAGTCCCCCTCCTGCCCGGAGCAGCTCTGACCCTCAGAGGACGGGGTGCAGAGGGGGCCCTGGCGGCCCGCCGTCCCCCTGCTGCCGGCTCAGGTCCCTGGGGGACGCAGGGCCACGGTGATGGGTCCCTGGACTCTGGGCCGAGAGGGAGGCTGGGGTTGTGGGAGACCAGGCAGGGCTGGGAGGAGGCGGGGAATCCTCCCTGAGGCCTGATCCTGAGACCCCTTCTCACCCTGCGGGCTGTGTCCAGGGGTCCAGGCACAGCCGGAAGGGGGCGGTGCACAGAGACGGTGTGGGCTCCGGCGGGAGCAGCCAGGGACAGAGGGGGAATTAGGAACCAGCATTTACTAAGAGCCACTGTGCTGGGAAGGTGTTGAGACCACCAGACGAAGGGAGCTGAGAGGGAAGCTCCCCGACCAGCACAGAAGATGGAATGGAAGCAGAAATGGCTTGGCTGTTTGCAGGACCACCTGTGGCTGAGTCTTCGCAGAAGTGCGCAGTGCTCCCTCCTCTCAGACAGGTGTGGCCACAGCACAGGCCGCCTGTGGAGCCCCCCGGGGGCGATGCTGTCCTGTCGGAGGGGCTGCAGCTGAGGCCCCAAGTGCCGCAGGGGCTTCCGCAGGGGCTGCCTGGGGAGCCGGAGCCGTGGGGAGGGGTCGACAGTAGGGGCGTGGGCACCTCCCGAGACACAGCGGACCGTCAGCCCCCGGTCACCGCAGACCTCACAGGGGGACAGGTGGCCCATCAAGACCCCATCCAAGGGCTCTCACAGCCAGGACTGCTCCCAGGGACCAGCCCCCCGATGGGAAGCGTTAAAAGGAAAAATACACAGACACACACTGCTGTGTTTTCTTGGCTATCATTAAACGGCTCTGGGCAAATCCCAGGACTTACAAAATAAACACATTTTTCCTCTCAACGGATTTGGGTGAAAATCCAGTCCATCGAGGCGACCCTGTAAGTGCTGCTGGGATCCCTGTCTGGGCAGTCCCCCCGCCCCCGGCTGTCCCAAGGCCTCCACGGCAGGGCCAGGGCTGCGGGGGGAGGGGAAGCCTGGTCCTTGTTCTGAGCCGAGAGCCAAGCGGGGCCTCCCTGCCTCTCTGCCAGGCCGGCGCACACCCGGGACCGGGGCCCCAGTCCCTCCTCCCAGACCCCTCACTTCTGTGCCGGGGGCCCTGGGTCATGGAACTGGGAACCGGAACACACAGACTGTCGTCCCCCTGAACTGGTGGGCATCCTGTGATCCTCCTGGGCGTGTCTGCTTCCTTGAAAGGACCTCATCACCCGTCACCTGACCGGGCTCTTCCCTTTTTACTCTCTTCCCACAAAGCTTGACTTGGTTGGACTCAACTGTCTGAATGCACGTTGCAGCACAGGCCTTGCAGCAGACTCTTGTCCTGAGCAAACGTCCGGTTGGCGCCTCTGTTGACCCCCCGATGCTGTGACCCGTGAGAGCCCCACCCAGCGAGGAGCTAGAATGGCAGGAGGGGCTTGGAGCACCTAGGCCTGGAACACAGTTCCCGGGGCCGCAGGGTCCAGAAGGAGGCGGGTCCATCTCCACCAGCCTCTCGGGATGAAAGGACCATCCTGGCTGTGAAGGCAGCCCTGGTCATCCAGAGGACTTCTTGTTTGGGGACCAGAACACCTGTGTTCATCTCACAGAGGGAAGACGCCTCCGGGGAGGCCTGATCGCCTGCTACAGATGCTCACCTTGGATCCTCGCCTTGGAGGGATATTCTTCTCCACCCGGTCCCAGGCCCCAGAGCCTCCACATTTCAAAAGCCTTAGGAGTTTCCTTCTTAAACCTCCTTGAATCTGAGAGCAAAAAAAGAAATTCCAGGGGGCTTCCCTGGTGGCGCAGTGGTTGAGAGTCCACAATGCAGGGGACACGGGTTCGTGCCCCGGTCCGGGAAGATTCCACATGCCGCGGAGCGGCTGGGCCCATGAGCCATGGCCGCTGAGCCTGCGCATCCGGAGCCTGTGCTCCGCAACGGGAGAGGCCGCAACAGTGAGAGGCCCGCGTACCGCAAAAAAAAAAAAAAAAAAGCAAAAGAAAAAAGAAATTCCAGTGATCTGTGAAGCCTGTGGGAGAGAGATTGAGAACATAATGGTGAGGTTTCAGCGCATGGGAGATGATCCAAAGTGCCTGGCAGGGGACAGGATCTTCAAGTCTTATGGTTGTGCATGTTTGTTATTTTTCAAAATTTCACGTGGTATATAACTAGAGAAAAGTTTAAATTGCAACAACAAAAATATAGGTTAAAGAGATAACAAAAATAACCTTCTATAGTTTGGGAAGTTTCCTACTGGGAGATCATCCGTAAAAATAGAAAAAGGTAATTTTCCTGGAGTAGGAGGGCTGCGTGAGTGTGTACTGTCCACACTTACGCTCAGGATTCCAGAAGCAAAGGGAAAAACGGGCAGAAGAAGCGGACTGATTGCACTGTTTACACACTTTATTCTAGTTTATTTAGATAAGTTCTCAACTTTGCCTCTGCAAAAGTACTTGCAGTGATTTATAGGTTAAAGGCAATTTCTAACTCGGACTTACATTGGAGCGAAAGATGCAAGCGTTGGGTCTTCCAAACGGATCCAAGACTTGGGCCTCCTCTCGGGGTGGAGAAGGGCCCGTCTCCTCCCCGTGGGCCTCATCCCGACGGGCTTGGTCCGCTCACAGCCGGGGGCAGGGAGCCCTAGCCCAGCGATCGCCCCCCTGCTACTGATCTTTCTTCTAGGACCTGAGTGGCAGGACGGGGACTCATGCTAAACTCATCCGTAGTTTCTATGGAAACCATGGGCTCTCTGGCAGATTCCCCAGCAGCTCTGGGGCCAAGGAGTCTCCACAGAATTGATCTTTCATGCCTTAGAACCTGCCCTGGGTGCAGAGAGGTCCCTGACGGTTTCGTGGGTGACCGTACCTTCTGCTCCGTAAACCAGGACACACAGGGCGCCCTGGCTCATCTGCAGCACCAGCTACGGGAGAGCGAGCATAGGATGCGCCTCCTCCAGCCAGAGATTTAGGTCACTTCGCTGTTCCCTCCTGACGGCGTCTCGTGGTCCTCACAGGGTGACAGCCACCTCAATGGGCAGGAGGGCGGATAACCAGGATGGAAGATTCTGGTCCACCCGGCTGGGATGGAAGCTTTGAAATCTCCTGGAGAGTCTGTGCTGGGTCACAAGAGAGCCGGGTGTTCAGATCAGGGGATTAGATGTGCCAGGTGGGGAAGACACCCAGGCCGCTGTGATCGGCATCACGGCAGCAACTGGAGGGAGGCCCCGGAAGTGACTTTGGTTCCTGTGCCCTTGAGGTGACATTTTAGCTGAAATGGCACATACGGAAGCAAGTGATTTTTTTTTTTTCACATGCCAGGGTCCTGCCCTCACACAAGTAAAGCTGACGTGATACAAGGGACATTCTGGACCATGAAAAGCCTTCAGGTGCCACACAGCCCACGCCTCTTCCAGGAAGAACTAGAAACACAGCCCAACATCCTGTGTTTTTAAATCAGTTCAGTGAGGCAAATCCAAACCTGACCCACCTTCGACGGACACACAATCTTAATTTCAATACCATTTCCAATGATCTAGTCCAGTGGTTTTCACACTGGATGCAGCATAATCACCTATGGATTTTTTTAAACAGTCTTGTGAATTACACCTCATATCTTCTGATTAGAATTTTCCAGGATAAGGCCTGGATAGAAACACATAAATCTCCTCCAATGACCCTGAGGCCCAGCTGCGATGGAGAGTCACTGATCTCACCTGAACCTGCCCTCAGCAAAGCCCCGCGGGACTCCAGTGTGTCCTTGGTGGACTCAGATCCCTGACATAATGGCTCTGATGTTGTCACGTGGACCTGTCCCCTCAGCTGCCCCACGGTGGGCGGTGCGGGCTTGGGGGGTCTACAGGAGGTGGCTCAGCGGCCAGAAGGAGGGGCCTGAGGAGCCCAGGAGACATATGGAGAAGCACGTGGGATGATGCTGTCTTGTGGGCTATATTTTGCATTCTTCAACTCATTTCTTATTTTAAACGCACCCTTTCGAGGCAGTGTTGGATTGAGTTGATTTGACAAATGTAGCCAAAAAGTGCATTTGAGTTCAGGGTTACACACTCGACAGGCAGGGGAAGATCCTGCGTTTAGAGCAAGGACACTGGCCCCCACCTGCAAGCGCCATGCACGGTCATGGTCACCAATTCCATCTGAGGTCAGGCCTGGGGATGCAGGGGAAGGAGGAGGGGTTTCTTGTCCTCCAGCTTGAGCTTCACAAGGCAGGAGCCAGCATCCCCTCCACAGATGTGTTTGGAAGCAGGTGGAGGCCTGGAGGGCGCTGTGGAGTGAGCAGGGGAGGAGGAGTCCCCTCCTCCCACCCTCCACCCCCACACTCGCCTCTGAGCCGGGAAGGGGTCTTCTGGAGGGGACCCTGCGCTGTGACCCCCAGGGATGCTCCCACCTGTTCCCGGGAACCTTCCCTCTTCAATCCATGGAGGAGCATGTGCGTGGGTGGGTCCAGGTCCCTGTGCACAGTCTCGGTGATGCGACCTTGGTGCAGACGTGATGTGACCACTGCAGGGGGAACAGAGAGAGTGAGGCTCTGGGTGCGTTTCCTGCCTCTAGCCCCTCGGGCCAGGATCCACGGGCAAGAAGGTGCCGTCCTGGACTCTGACTGCGTCTGGGTGACCCAGGGACCAAACTGCCCCCCTCAGGGCCGGGGGGAGGAGTGAGCCTCCGCACACTTCGGAGCCACAGAACCCCAGGCTGGCCCACCGCTGCCTACACCTCACCACCCCGTCCTCTCCACGGGGCGGGAGGTTGGGATGGAGGAGAGATAGAGGCAGGGGAAGCTGGCCTGGTGACAGCTGCAGAGAAGCAGCCCCACGGCGCAGAGGAGGCGCCGCCCAGCACACGGGCCGAGGGTAACGCCTGGGCTCACACCGCTCACCTCGCGAGCCCCCGACCTCCCCACCCGGCTGGAGGCAGGGACCCCAGCCATGGGAGGGTGTGGACGCCTTCTGTGCTCAGTCACTGCCCGCACGGGCCCCGCACCGCACACCCCTCAGGACTTTAGCTGTGAGAACTTTGCAGTGAAAACTGCCATTTCTCCCAAAAGGTCTGGAAAGGTCTGGGCAGAGCCGAGTTAGTAAACAGCAACTTCATATCAATTCTGAAGCGGCTGGAAGGGCAAGAGAGAGAAGGGGGATGAGGGATTTGTTGAAAGTCTGAAGCTTTTCCTGAAACTACCACGCCCGCTGAGCGTCTCCCCAAGTCGCCCTCCTGCCCCCCACCCCCGGGGTTAACTGCCGTGTCCTTTGGCTCCAGGGCTCCAGCTGCAGAAGCACAGTTTATGCCTTTTCTTAACCTGACTGTTGAGAAGAGACTTCACCCCATAGCCGACCCTGAGACTCTGGGCGGCTGGGGGCATCGTCTCCAGACCTACCGTCCTGCAGGCTCACTCACTCCCGGAGCCTTGCCCGCGACAGGACCACATCACAGCAGCCAGCTCGCTCTCCTTTACATCTCTTTTCTGCCTTATTCCCCACCCTGGGCTCTTCCCCCAGGAAGCGGAGGAAGCGCAGGAAGCGCGGGCCCAGACCCCGCCCACGGTGAGCCGGAAGGGGGCGGGGCCAGCCCAGAGAGTTCAAGTGAGGCCAGACGAAGCCAAGGCCCTGCGGTGGCCACTGGTCCGGAAGAAGACAGAAGCCGGGAGCTGGTCCGCTCTTTCTTCTCCCCGCACAGGAACTTCTCCAGCTTTAGCTGGTTTTCAGCCGCGACGTCCGCCCTGCGAGTCGCTGACAGGGAGGCCGGCTCGGCCCTGGATCGGAAGGACCACAAGGGCTCTGCCTCTCCCACTCCAACGTCCTCAGCTGTCAGGCCCCGTTAAGTTTTAATTTAATCGTCGCCGCTCTGTGCCGGAATTGTGTTTTATGAGCACATTGCCCCAAGTTGAAGGCTTGTACAACAGAGGCTTTAGAAATAAAAATAAAAGGATACTCAGATCCAGTGCTATTTTCACATGGGTAACGGGTTCCCCGGCGGCCGTGTGCACAGAGCCCCTCATTCGCTCTGGAGGCTGAGCCGGGGCTGAGGGAGGAGCCCCCGCCCTGGGGGCTGCCGGGGAAAGCCGGGGAGCTGCCTTCCCGAAGGTGGTCAGCGTTTCTGAGCGGTCAGTGCAGCTCCTGAGGGGCTGGCCCTCGGTCCCCTGCCTGCTCCCCACACCTCGTTCCCACAAGAGGGGAAACATAATTACTGGCATCTCGTACCAGCCAATGGGGACTCTTGTATTGGGGTGTCCTGATGGAGACGTAGTTTTACAGACTGTTTCATAAGTAACTACTAAGAGCCAATTAGATACAAAGAGACAAAGATGCCAAGAGGTGCATCAAGAGATCTAAGACCTGGAAAGGGTGAAGCAGGAGGGGGACAGAGGGGGATAGGGGGACAGGGCCAGCGCCGGGGACACAGGACACTGGACAGAGGGCCCTGGGGTGCTGCGACCAGGTCCCATGCCCCAGCTCCTCCATGAGGTGGCCTCGGGGGAAGCAGCACAGAGGGTCCTGATTCAGGGCAGGTGCTCGTAAAAGTGGGGAGCTAGTTCACGGGTGGGTCAGCTTTGTCACCACATGCTGAAGTCCCAAGGCCTGTGTGAACAGCCAGGAGAGGGAGCAGGTCCCCTGCTGGAACTCAGGGACGAGTGGCCCTGTGGGGAGGGGCGGGGGCCTGAGCAGCGGAGTCGGGGAGACCCAGCCAGGCCAAGTGTGACTCACCGGCAGCAGCTCAGGAGGGAGACGGCATTTTCCCTGAAGCTTCGAGACCCCCCGCCTTCTCTCTCATCTGCATCGCTGAAAGGGTTAAACGTGGGAAAACTCAGAGAAGACTGCTGGCTTCAGGAGGAGGAGGGGAATCGAGGGAACGTTGCTTCCAGTGGCGAAGGGGCCGCTGGGGTGCAGGGGTGGAGTCGAAGGTCAAAACCAAGACGCTGAAGTCCAGGAGCAAGACGCTGAAGTCCAGGAGCACGAGTGCTGGGCTGCTTCTGCCGCGGGACCCTCTCCTGCCTGCCCTGTGCCCTGGGGAGGGTGGGGAGCGTGGAGGCCAAGGGCAGAAGGAGGGCGGGAGCTCAGCAAAGGAGCTGAAAGCAGAGCTCCTCTCCTGGGTTCTGCTTTCTGTCAAAAAGGGTGCTGTAATCTCTACAGATCCGCAGAGAACAGAGCCAAGACAGAACCCGAGACAGACGAGTCCGGGAACCACCTGGCGCCACTCAGAATTGTGACAGTATATTTGCTGTACTGCTTATTCACACTTGCATGTAAGAACCATTTTATACACTTTTTTAAAGTGTTCGGGAGAGTCTTGTCCCCAGACCCTAAGCTCCACTCACTCCTCTTCCCAAACACACACACACAGACACATACACAGAGACAGGCACACAAACAGACACACATGCACAGACATACATATACAGACACACACAGACACACAGAGATACACACACAGACACACACACAGACACACACACACAGACACACAGACACACAGGCACGCACACAGAGACACACACACAGAGACACATACACACACACCCTCCTGTGGGAGTTCAGAAAAAGGAGAGATTGCTTCTCTAGAGGAGCAGGTGTTTGGCTGGGGCTGGAAGGTGGATTTCGATGCACAGACATGGGGATGAACAGGCCAGGGCTGAGGGTGGAGGAACGTGACACGTGCTGCTCTATAGACGCTGATGGCAGTGGCAGCACCATGAGTAATGGCTCTCAGATGCTGGGCGGGGTCCCCGCTCCTCCTGCAGGGGTGGCTTAAGCTCCCAGCTTTCTCGTGTGGTGGAGGGAGAGCCGCATCCTCTCTGTGCGGAGACACCCCTGACCTCCATCAAGAGGGAGGGTGAACGTCTCCCAGAAAACAAACTGCATTCCCGTTTCCTGCCATGCTTTAGCTTGTAGAAGTCTTTACGCCAAAAGTGGGCCCAGCGTCAGTAAGTACACGTGGTGCACACGCGGGGTGAGGTGGGTGTTTGCACAGCAGCTCACGCCTGGTCTTTGCTCACTTGTCCTCTGTGCTTGCATCTTCTTCCACACAATTTACACTTTAAGTCGTTGAGCCGCTTTCATCTTTATAAGCTGCCTTAAATCCTTCCTTAAATAAGTTAGGGTATAATAACCACATCGATGTGGTGGCCAGGCTGCTGGGGAAGCAGTGGGACTCATAATGGGTTTTGACCTCGTTGACAAGTTTGTTAACACTGCCAGGTACCGTGTGGATCCCTCTCTGCAGTGGAGGACAAACCAGTAATTGCTGGTGATTAACATTTGTCGCCAAGGAACTGTGCGTGGCCTTTTCTTATGTTATCTCACCATCCCCCCAGCAACCCTGGTGGTACCCGGTCCCTGTGCTATAAACGAGAGCACTGCCGTGAGTGCTGTACCTATATAATCTGGTCCAAACAGTGGCTTTGGAGTCACAGAAACCGGGGTCCAGAGCCCAGCTCTTCTGCCGACCAGCCTGATGAGCTTTGCTCCAGGAATCTCTGTGGGACTCAGTCTCCTGATTCGAAAAATAAGGCTGTTGTCTGACTACTTTAAAGGAGTGTGGTGAGGGGGTTAAGGAAGTGAACCAACTCAAATGTGGAGTTCTTTCTCTTTCCTCAAGATCAGGTTGATATCGAAAGTACGGTCCGGCTGCTCGCAGCTCTGAAGCCAATAAGGACGCCAGATTGCTGGAAAGGAAAGTTTGCTTCATTTTAGATGCCAGCAACCTGGGGTGAGCGGGCAGACTCCTGTCCAAAGGCCAACTCCCACCACCACCACCCCACCCCGACAATCAGGGGGCAAGAGCTTTTATAGGCAGAGGGAAGGGGCTACATGCAGAAACTGCACCACCAGCTCTGACAGTCATCTTGAAGTTGGTCATGCAGTGGTCTGATCAGCGTCATCTTAATTGTTTTGTTTTGTTTTTTAAATTTATTTATTTATTTATTTTTGGCTGTGTTGGGTCTTCGTTGCTGTACATGGGCTTCTCATTGTGGTGGTTTCTTTTGTTGCAGAGCACGGGCTCTAGGCACACGGACTTCAGTAGTTGTGGCACGTGGGGTCAGTAGTTGTGGCTCACGGGCTCTAGAGTGCAGGCTCAGTAGTTGTGGCGCACGGGCTTAGTTGCTACACGGCATGTGGGATCTTCCCAGACTAGGGATTGAACCCATGTCCCCTGCATTGCCAGGTGGATTCTTAACCACTGCGCCACCAGGGAAGTTTTAAGTACAATTAATCTTCAGTTCCAGGGTCAGTTTGTTCCCATTTTCTTGAGGCCAGTTCTCAGAATTGTGGCAGCCTATGTCGTGGCTACAGTCTGGTCATGATGTAGGTAACTTCTTCCACCTGGTGGGGGTTTTGGACAGCTCACAGGATGTGGCTCAGAATATTATCTGTAGCCCTGAGGAGGAACTAAAGACCCTTGTCTTTCATGATTAAACTATTATTACTTTGTCCTGTTTGGCTGTTTTCCTTTGCTTCTGCATTTTCTCCTTCTCTGATTAAACAGATTCTTTGACCAAAGTTTTTCTACAGACAAAAGGCAGGTTGAGGGCTTCCCTGGTGGCACAGTGGTTGAGAGTCCGCCTGCTGATGCAGGGGATGTGGGTTCATGCCCTGGTCCGGGAAGATCCCACATGCCCCGGAGCGGCTGGGCCCGTGAGCCATGGCCACTGAGCCTGCGCGCCCGGAGCCTGCGCTCCGCAGCGGGAGAGGCCACAACAGTGAGAGGCCCGCGTACTGCAAAAAAAAAAGAAAAAAAAAAAAAAGGCAGGTTGAGCACATGGCGGGGGAAGGACCACAGGTCCTGCTCCATTTCAAGGTCGCTGAGTGATGTTGTCGGGATGTGAATCCACTTTGCTTCCAGCCCATCTTTCCTGGATTCCAGGACCTCGGGAATCTCACCAGGATCACAAACTCCAAGTGCGAGCTCTTCCGAGTGGTTGATCCACTTCGCGCAGGTATTTTTGGAGCACGTGCCACGTGACAAGCAGGGCCACAAAGAGCAGAGTAGGGATGCAACCTGAATCTGGACGCCATCCTGGGCTGCTTCTCTCTTCACGACCCCAGAAACACAGGGCTTCACAGGAAGAGTTTAGGGAGAGCGGGACTTGGTACCCTCAGGTTATTCCCTCCCTCCTAGGCTTCTCCCATCTCATCATTAACCCCTCCTGGGCACGCCCCTTCCTCCTCCAAGCCCCTGTCACCTCCTCACTCCTGGGAGGTGTGTTCGTACCTCTGTCCCCCAGGGGAGGCTCTAGGAGTCACCCATCGCCTCGTTTGATGCAGTTGATGGATGGAAACTGCTCTGCCTCTCGGACAGCGGGCGTCTGGCCAACCTGAAGCATCAGAAGGGAGGAGAGGGAACACCAGCTGTTCTGACAAAGCACCTTCACCCGAGGGATGTCCTGGCAGGGATGTCCTGGCAGAGTCTGGCCCTCAGGGACACATTACCCGAGGGATGTCCTGGCAGAGTCTGGCCCTCAGGGACACAGCCATGATGAAGGGGTCAGCCTGGGTGCTGGGGAGCATCTGAATCCCTGGAGCCTGGAGTCCAGTGGTTCCTGCATCACCTTTAGCATCTCCCAGTTGCTGGGAGTGGCTGTGACCAACTAGGGCAGGGTGGAGATCGGGGCGTGAAAGTACGAAATGTCGTTAGAGTGTTTCTCTCGCATGCCATCCATGCACTACGCGGTCTGTGCATCTCCCACTCCCACCCCACGTCTGTGCACCTGCTTCCAGGACCCACTCCTGGAAAGGCCTCCTGTAGTGAACAGAATGCAAAGGGAAAGGTTCAGAGACAGCAACTCCTTTTCCTGCAAAAGGGCTGGAGAGAGCATACTTCAGCTGAAGATAGACCCAGTGTGTGCATGTGTGTGTGCGTGTGCGCGGGTATGTGCGCACAGGTGTGTATTGTGTGCGGGTGTGTGCGTGCACGTGTGCCTGTGTGCGTGTGTGTGTGTGTATGTGCGTGTGTGTATGAGTGTGTGTGGGTATCGAGTGCGGGGGTGTGTGCACGTGGAGGGGACGGCGGGAGCGCCACTGCGCTCTGAACCCTGTGGACATTGGTGGAGTGCCCGCATCCGTGGACCTGGAAGCAGCCCGTCACCCCTCATGGGGCTGAGCATCCTTGCTCTGCCTGCGTGGGACCTTGGCTGATGCGATGCCCGGAGCTCAGAGAAGGTCAAGGTTGGCCAGGAAACCGGATGAATCCACAGAGCAGGGCCAGGAGCAGCTTTAGACGGTGTGATTCTCAGTCACCGTGTGAGGACCTGGGAACAGGAAGCAGAGCTCTCGTCCCCCCTCAAAGGAGCCCCCCTCAGTCTCCAAGCAGAGGAGCCAGACCATAAGCTGTGCCAGCCCGCCCTGAAGCAGGTGCGAGAGGGGGACCCTTAAATGCAGGCGGGAGGGTGCAGAGGGAGGGACCAGTGATCCGAGTCAGGGTGGGAGACGGGGAAGGTGACTTCGGGGCAGCCTGAGCGGCTCCAGACAAAACCAGACACGTCTGCGGGGCCCAAAGAGGAGAAGAATAAATGCCTGATTTAAAGTTTTCACTTTAGTGTCCAGGCCACGACGGTCACCTGAAGGGGCCTCGGCTCTGAAAAGCTCTTCGGCAGGAGTCGCTTCAAGGTCACTGTGGGCTCAACCCCGAGGAGACCCGCTCACAGGGGCGGGGTCTGACTCCCCCAGCCCCCCGCATCCGCCCTGCCCACCCCGGGGCTGGGGGCGAGGCTGCCGCTGAGGGGCTGCTTTCAACGCAGAGCCTGTGACTGCAGGTCGGGCGCGAGGGCGGAGGAGGCCCTGGGAGCGGTCGGGGAACCGGGAGAAGTGCCCACGGGTATGATTTCAGGGTCAGTTTCCTCCCATGAGTAGGTTCTACCTCAGCGCCCTTAGGATAATATTGCTGCTCTTTCTGAGTCAGTGCCGCCTCGGCCTCATTTGCCTCGTTCTGTGAGCGCCACCACTTCTGTGCTGAGAAATTGCTCTGTCACTGGAGGGCGTTTGGGGAGGAATCGGCGCGAAGCCGCTTGGCAGGGTCAGGTGGAAGCGCCTGGTTCCCTCCCCCACCTTCGTGGGGCCCACCCCGCGCAGGGGCGCTGTAGGACGCAGACGTGCTGCCAGCTCACCTCGGAAGGATGTGTTGTGAGCGGTCAGCTTCAAATAAAACAAGCGCAGTGATCTCGGGCCGGCAGAGAGACGCGCAGGGGCCCACAGCTGCGGGCGGCTTCGCTGCGTACACGGGGGCCCCCCAGAAAGCCACAGTTCCGAAGAAAGAGCTCAGGTTTCGTGTCAGGTGTCAGAAAAATAAATGAGTTCAAATCCCACTTCTGAGGTGTGAAACTAATCCTGTTTCCTTAGTCTCAGAGCTGGGGGGCGGGGGGATAATTTCTGTCCCCTTTGCTTTGCAGAATTGTTGTTAAGGATCAACTGAGAGAATGCAGGGCGTAGGGAATCGCAAATTCTAGAATAAGAAATATTGGTTATCAGGGAGCAGAATAGTGCAGTGATTTTGAGCATAAATGTTGGGGGTAAGCTGTCTGGTTTGAATCCTAGGTCTACCGCTGGTTAGCTGTGTGACCTTGGATGAGTTGCTTAACGTCTCTGTGCCTTGGTTTTCTAACATGTAAAATGCAGATTAATGGTACTAGTATAAAAGACTTCGTAAGGATAGGTGCATGATACATGTAGTGCCTGACTCACGCTGAGTGATTCCTGCGTGTTTGCCATCACTGTCCTATCGTTTTTACCATCCTCGTCCAGGAGAGAGCACTTCCCATGTCTCATCCTTGGGTAGTTTATAGTCCCAAAGCCTCCACAGATGTAGGGTCCTGCCACTTTCCTTCCTGGAGTGCTGGTGGCCCGAAGATGCTGGCATTGGAAGGGACAGTAGTGACCACCTATTCTGTGCCAGGCTCTGTACTAGGTCTTAAATAGGGGTGTTAATCCCCACGGCAACCCTTTGAGGTCACACGTTATCAACTCCATTTCATAAATTGAGAAACTCTACCCAAAGGATTAAAGTACCTTTCCAAACTGTTAGCAGAGCTGGCTGTGTAACACCCAGGGTCCAGCTGGGAGAACAAACCACGTGAGTTATTTTACCAAAGAGAATTTAAAATGAGAATTTAGCTGAACAGATGATGGCTCTCTTGAAAATGCAAAAAAAAGAAGAAAAGAAAAAGAAAATGGCATTGCACTGAGAGGGGCTGCAGGAAGCTGCTTCCATCTCTAGGGCTGGGGGAACAGAGAGAAGACATCGGGGTGATCAGAGCCTAGACGCTCCATCAGAACCACGCCCACCCCCAGACGTTCGTTTCTGCAGCACTCGTGATGATGCAGTTCGGGCGTTGATTTCCCCGGGAAGCTGCCTGGCCTGAGGGGGCCCGGGACACAGGTTGGGCAGAGGCCACGACAGCCTCCTCACCAGACTCTCCCAGGCCCTTGTCTCGTCTGGGGCCCCCCGGGTGAGGTTGCGTTCCTCGAGCTCAGAGTTATTCACTGAAAGACTCCGTGTGGCTCAGAGATCCTGGAAGTATTCGGGAGGCCCTCAAGGGGACCAAGGGCAGCAGGGAGCCTAGATGCTGAAGACGAGGCCTCCAGGACACCAGGCACACAATGCTGTGGCTTCCATAGGGAAATGTCAGGAGGGGAGGCAGGGAGGGAGAGAGGGGACTAGCAGAGGTGCCGAGAGCCCACCTGTAACCATCCTGAGAGACTCTGAACACAGAAGTAGCCGCTGGTAAAGGGCGAGGACTTCCAGATGCGCGTCGGCTGTTGGCTGGACCCACCTGGAAAGTAGCAGGAGCTGCCGGGCAGGTGCTGACATCAGGGAGAAGAGTCACATCCTCCTGTTACCAGTTCCTTCCAGAGGCAGGTGGCCGAGGGTCTATAACCATCTACTCCCTGCCCTGCATCCCCTCTCTAACCTGCAGAAATGCTAGTGACCTTTTCATCGAGGGCTCAGGGCAACCAAGAGACTCCTAGTTTCCTGTTGGCGGGTGGCAGAGGCCGGGGGAGATGACTTCACGAGACCTCTGGTTTGGTTTCGACCTTGAGCAGAGGCTTCAATCCGAGCCGCTCCCAACAACAAGATACTGTGGTTAAGGCTGCTTCCTCCGCATTCTTCCTGGCCACACAGTTAGTCTCACTGATGACACTGGCCTGACCTTGCCCGTGAGTGACGCCCGCCGATTTAAACATCTGCCCAGATTTCACTCCTGTGATGTGGGGCTGAACGATCTTCTCAGATCCTGTAGTCTCTCTCTTCGGAGCGGGATCCTTTCTCTCCCTCCCCAGCTCTGTGCACGGAGCCCTGGTCATCCTCACCCCCTGAGCTCCTGGCTGAATAGAAGCTCTGGGTCCAGACGGCTACTCATAATCACCCATGGAGCCAGAAAGCCCTTGCACTGCTGGGTCCCTACGTGTGGAGGGCTGGAGGGACAGGGGCAACCTCGCTGCCCAGGTTGGGACCTTTATGATGATACCCTCGCCATCCTCCTTCCTGCCCCATCTGTCCCTGGAATACAGCACCAAACATACACCGTCTACTCTCAGAAAACCCCAGCAGAGCCAAGATCCTGTGAAAAGCTCCTGGAGATGCAAGGATGGGGAGAGGAGGGGTTCTGGAGGGGTTGCCTTCAAGATACTTTGTCTGGGTTTCTTAGAAGTTCAAAGACACTGACACCATGCTCTGGATACCCCATGGGTAACAAGGTGGGTAATGAGGGTTGAACACAGAGGGGTGAGCTTCTCAAGGCCCACAGAACTGTTGCCACTGCAGTCAGTGCAGCCCAGCTTCCAAAGGGTCAACTCAGGTTGGCTGCACAGGACGTGTCACCGTGGACAAATACATATGGATATTAGGAAACTCGGTGGAAATAATTATTAAAATTATTGTCAAAATCTAGGCCAGAGTTTTGTCTTAGTCCTAGACTCCAAGCATAATGGGCCCTGAACACTTACGGTGAGAGCAAAGAGCAAGCCAAGTCTCAGCTAAACATATATATATATATAAATAATTCCAGGGACAGTCCTTTGAGGCAGGTACACCCACAGCTATTGGTAAGAGTATCAATACATTTCTATAATCTTTCCAGGAAAGAAATAGGCTCATTCATTAAGAACCATGAAAATATTTATATTTGGCCCACAATGATCATATTCTTGCCTTCAGAAATTATTAGAGATGCTCTTCATGAAATATTTAAATGGAATTGCATAGAGACAGCCTAAAGGAAAATGGTTAGGTAAATTACAGTGAGGCCACAAACCATTTAAAATGATGATTTGTGCAAACGTGTAACGATATAGAAACAATCACCGTATACAATCAAGTCAAAGAACCAGTTACTAAAGCAGAGAGCAGACTGATCACACTGCCAGTGGTACATTACTCCTGAAAAAATGACTTCACAGCAGTGTTCCAGGGGAGAAGGCAGAGCTCTCGGTGGTGGATTATGTGGGGTTGACGTCCCTCGTTGCCCTTTGGGAATTATCACATTTTCTAAAGGATGCATGCCTTCCTTAGAGGGCAACTTACCATGCGGCGCTTCTGTGGAGGGTGACTAACTCTCAAGACAGGGCTTTGTCCTGTTTGCAGCTCCTGTAGTCTTCACGGGACTGGCTTTGGGGGAAGGAAGCCAGGCTCCTGCACCATCACCTTCTTCCCCTGAAGGGATCAGAAGTGACCAGAGTGGGGCGTCCACCAAGCCGTCAGGTGGAGGCATCTGTCTGACTGCTCATCCCCATGTGGCCAGCATCACAGGAGTGGACCTTGCTGCTCTCAGCCTGTCTCATTCGCTTTATCTTCTTGACCAGGCCTTCATATCCAGAGGGGAACAAAGAGGAAATTGGGTCTAGTTCAGATTAACCAGATGACTTCCAACAACTCTGAATTAGTCAGACGTCCTCTCTCTCCCACTTGTTTGCTTCTTCGTTATAACTCTGTTTATGTAAACACACTTGATATGAACCTCTTGGTTATCATGGAAGAGATATACATATATTTAGGAGATACTGTTTAATTCTGTTTAATCAGTTTTTTTATGAGGCTTTATGATCAACATGAGCAAACTCTGTATCCAGCCATATCTCAGAAACTGTGAATAATAACAAAAATAATATATGGCCTGATATATGTATAATTGGAGTCCAAAAGGAGAGATGAGATGCGGGAGGTGGGAGAGCAAAAAAAAAAAGTAAATAATGTCAAGATATTTTCCAAATTTGTTGAAAACTAAGTTCACAGATCCAAGAAATTCAATGAATTTCAAACACAGGCGTGCGCGCACACACACGCGCACACACACACACACACACACACACACACACACGGAGAAATCTACATCCTGGGAGCAGGTTAACCAGGGGTGAGGAAAAAGTCTTAAAAGCATCCAGTGAGGGAAATAAAGGATACATATGACATTCAAAGAATAAATATAGAAAATACATAGGACAATTTCAGAAACAATGCAAGCCAGGAGACAGTGGGATGATGTTTTTAAAGTACTGAAAGAAAAAAAATATCTGTCAACTGAGAATTTCATACTCTTGAAAACCATTTTTCAACAGTGAAGTTAGAGACATTTTCAGACGTACAAAAGCTGAGAGAATTCATTACCAGGAGAACTTCACTACAATAAATATTGAAAGAAGTTCTGCCAGAAGGAACACAAGGAACTGAAGATTAAAGAAGATTGATGTGGTTAAAACAAAATATTCTTTTCTTACATTTCACATTAAAGCCAAGAGAGTTAGAGTACAAATATATAAGAATATAATGTTCTTATGCTGTTACTGAACTAATGTAATAAAAACTGAAGATGGAATGTGATATGTTAAAAAAGTATACTATAAAACCTAAGGTTTTTTTTTTTTGCGGTACGCGGGCCTCTCACTGTTGTGGCCTCTCCCGTTGCGGAGCACAGGCTCCGGACGCGCAGGCTCAGCGGCCATGGCTCACGGGCCCAGCCGCTCTGCGGCATGTGGGATCTTCCCGGACCAGGGCATGAACCCGTGTCCCCTGCATCGGCAGGCGGACTCTCAACCACTGCGCCACCAGGGAAGCCCAAAACCTAAGTTTTATAACAAAACAATAAGTTACAAAACAAAAAGAGTCCAGCTAGCCAGGGGTCCAATGGGAAGGAGAGACGGATGAGTAGGTGGAGCACAGGGGCCTTTTAGGGCAGTAAAGCTAACCAGTATGACCCTGTGACGGTGGACACATGCCATTACACACTTGTCAAAACCCGTAGAATGTACAACACCAAGAGTGAATCCTTACGTAAACAATGGACGCTGGTAAATAATGACGGATCGATATTGATTCGACACTTATAACACATGGACCACATTAATGCAAAATGTTAATAATAGGGAAATTGCTTGGGATGGGTGGTTATAAGGGGGTTAAAGGGAATTCTTTATACTTTCCACTTGAATTTTCTGCTAACCTGAAACTGCTCTAAAAAGTACAATATATGAATTAAAAATAGCCTGCATTTGCCCTGATTTCAGTGGGTATGCTCAATAAAGAACAACCCCCCTTCTTATCCCCCAGCCCAGTGAGTGACTGATTGCTAATTGGAAGCTATTGTTAGGTTCAGCGATCCTCAAGTTTTTCTCTGGAGCTCTCTAGCATGATATATGTTGGGCTACTTATAGTGTTGATTTTCTTCTGCTTTTACAGGATCTATTCTAACCAAGCTCTTTTTATTCATTACTTGATTAATCAGTGGCTAAGGAGAGCAGGTGTTCCATGATGAAATGCCCAAAGCTGCTCTGTTCCACTGCATCATGAAGCCCCACAGATGGGTGTCCTTATGGAGCCTGGCTTCCCTCAGCTCTAATTGGGAAATTTGGGGATCTAGGTGACACTCCGTCACAGCAAAGATGTGCTCCTCAGGTGATGTCGTTAGTAACAAGTGTTCCTCTTTTATTTCTAATTTCATTGTATCAACCATATTGCAATTGGTTATGTTTTGTTTTGCTTTTATTTCCATAAGATGCTGCGAATCATTTGGGTGAATGGATGGGACACAGCCACTGAATATACTAATTAAATATCCTGAATAATTCACACACAGCCCTACGTTCAATTTCTCTAACTGTTTGGCATCACAGCTACGTGTGCAAACGTACAGCAGGTCATCCAAGCTTCTGTGCCACTTTTCCTAGAACTTTGTTTAACAGCATCAGACAAGACACTGATTTGCAGAGGTTGCCAAGACATTTGTGAAGCAAGGGTAATGCATTTTGTAGACAATTAAATTAACTTTAACTGGAGTCATGAAAACAATTTTATGTCACGTTAAACACACTTAGAGAAAGGGTCCCTAAGTAAAAGAGATCTGAGGAATAAATGAGGGGTGAGTCAATGGCTAGCACAGGGCACGGGGGGAAAGTGACACAGTCAGAGGGCCCTTCCTTTATCTCCAGCTTGAGGAGATTCTCTGCCCAAGATCAGTGCTCTGATTGTGGCCGCCGTTCAGAACTGGAGGAAAATAGAAGGTGTGGAATCAGTACAGAGCGTGGAGAAACCTCATGTCAATCAAGCCGGGGAGCAGGGGAGCAGGGGAGCTCCCTCATCAATTACCTGGTGGCAACAAGGCTGAAAATAATGGATTCAGATTAGGACTCAATTACTAGGGAAGGAAAGAGATGGCCGTTTCCAAGGATTAGAAGCAGCCATTCCTGGGATAGTCTTGTTTCAGCCTTTTCTCTAGCAGGATCACATGTTCATCTCTTCCTGTTCAGGTGAAGGCTGTCCTCCTCTTTACACTTCCTCAGTTGCCCTTTTCCCCACGAAGCCCTGGAAATTTCATCCCATTGGCCACTGTCCAGTGCTGAAAGCTTCTCTAGCCCAGAGCAAGCCTCAGCTGTATGATTATACTGGAAAACACAGAAAATGAGACTTGACACTTACCTTTATACATTCTTTCTTTCTGTTCCAAACAGAAAATTGAACATATATCCATTATCAAGAAAAATTTAAAAACTTATGATCATCAATATCATTTAAAATTTCCTTGTCATGGGTCTACATGTGGTCAGTGGAGCTGGACCAGAAAACAAAATGCTCTGGGAACAGAACCAAGGTTTGGACAGTGATGAAGAGTCATCACCATGAGAAAAGGTCAGGGCTGGGCATCTTCTGCCTGAGTGATGCCTCTAATTGTTTCAGGTCCTTTGGCAAAAGGAGAGTAGATCACCCACCCAATTATATCCACAACAATATCTCATTCACTATTTGTCACAGTGCTGGAAATTCACTTATTAAACAAGCCTTCATTTTATGGCTTCAAAATATTCTTATTCAAAGGCAAATATCCTTGAGAAAGGGATCATTTTAAGGACTACAGCTAAAACTTAGACACATAGGGAACGGTGGGCTGTAGGTCACAGTTGTGACAGGTAACTGAGAACAGGTTATTCAGGATTAAATTTCAGAGGAAAAGGACAGCAGTGGTTCTGAAGTAAGTAATAAGGAAGAAGACACTAGAGACCACGGTGGCCTTGCCCCAAAAGACAAATACCACTTTCCGCCCTTTGTTCCAGACTCACTGTTATTTGTCTTTCATTCATCCATCCAACCCTGTGACCAGGTTATTATGTCTTATGGGGAAGTATTCTCAGGAAAGAAAGTGATACTGGATTTAGGTCTCAGAAAAGGAGGAATACGATCAGGAGGTGCAGATGGAAGGAGGGGGTGGCGCAGGAGTTACCGGCAAGGAGAATGGTGGAGGCACTCTAAATACCCGCCACGCACTAGCCTCTCACGTCCGATGAGAAAGAAGCAAAAGATTCCAACAGACACTTCACACAACATGACATAGGGATGGACCAGATGAATCTGAGGGAGACTCAGCATCATTGGTCATCAGGAAAACGTGAGTTACAACTACAGTAAGAGAGCACTTCACACGCTCGCTAGAATGGCTAGACCCCGAGACTACACTTCAAGTGTTGGTTTGGATTTGCAGTCACTGGACTTCGTGTATAGTGCGGGTGGAGTGGAAAGTGGTGCAAACACTTGGGAAGACAGTTTGGCAGATTCCTATAAGGAAGCAGCACTTACAGTATGACCAGTCATTCGACTCTGGATTTTCATGCGTAAGAAATGAAAACGTATGTCAACCCTAAGACTCAAACGTGGATGGTTTTAGAAGCTGCTTTAACAAAGTCCACAAACTTGGTGGCTTAAAACAATACAAGTGGGCTTCCCTGGTGGCGCAGTGCTTAAGAATCCACTTGCCAATGCAGGGGACACGGGTTTGATCCCTGGTCCGGGAAGATCCCACATGCTGCGGAGCAACTAAGCCCGTGCGCCACAACTACTGAGCCCGTGTGCCACAACTACTGAAGCCCACGTGCCTAGAGCCCGTGCTCCACAACAAGAGAAGCCACCGCAATGAGAAGCCCGGATGCAGCAATGAAGACCCAACACAGCCAAAAATAAATTAATTAAATAAAAAAATATACAAGTTTATTCTGTTACAATTCTGAGGTAAGAAATCCAAGCTCAGTTCCACCAGACTAAAGTCAAGGTGTTGGTAGGTCTGCTCCTTCTGGAGGCTCTCAGGGTGGGAAGGGTCTGTTTTCTTGCCTTTTCAGCCCCCAGTGGCCTCCTGTGCCCCCTCCTCTGTAGTCAAGGCCCCAATCCAGTCTCTGCTTGTCATCACATCACCTTCCCCTCTGTGTCTCTGACTCCGCCTGCCTCAGTCTTATAAGGACCGTTGTGATTTCTCAGGCCCACCCAGATAATCTAGCATTATCTCTCCATCTCAAAATCCTGAAATAATTACAACTACAGGTCCCTTTGGCCATATAAGGTAGCATTCAGATTCCAGGGATTAAGACGTGGGCTTCTCGGGGCTTCCCTGGTGGCGCAGTGGTTGAGAGTCTGCCTGCCGATGCAGAGGACACGGGTTCGTGCCCCAGTCCGGAAAGATCCCACATGCCGCGGGGCGGCTGGGCCCGTGAGCCATGGCCGCTGAGCCTGCGCGTCCGGAGCCTGTGCCCCGCAACGGGAGAGGCCACAACAGTGAGAGGCCCGTGTACCGAAAAAAAAAAAAAAAGACATGGGCTCCTCTGGGTGGAAGGGGGTCCCACCATAAAACCTCTATTCATAATGGCTCAAATATTCGTCAACAATAAATGGATAAACAAAATGGATATTCATACAATCGAATACTATTCAACAATAAAATGAATGAATATCTGATACATACAAAACACGGATGAATCTCACTAACATTTACAATGAGTGACAGAAACCAAATACCCAAAATTCATACAGTATGATTTCATTTACATGAAATTAGAATAGGCAAAACTAATTTGTAGTGAGAGAAATCAGATGATTGATTATTTACCGTGTCAGGTGTCAGGTGTTTTCCACAAAGGGACACACGAGAAATTTCTGGGGAAATGGAATTTGATTTTTAAACACAGGGTGGCATATATTTGTCAAAGTAATTGAACTGTATTTACAAAAGTACTACTTGTATTGTATGTAAATTATACCTCAATTACATTGATTAAAAAATAAAAATAATTGGCTTGTTCAACTCTTCCCCACCCCTTTTATGCCCCTCACCAGTGGACTGTTGGAGGAAAAGGCTTCTAGCTGAGTGGATGAAGCTCACTGAGCCAAAACTGCCTGTGCTTCCCAGAGGGCTGCCCCGTTTTGAATTCCTGTGCACGTCAGGAAGCGGCCCACTCTCTGATTCTGATCAACGGCTACTCCTTTCCCTGGGACTGTCCAAGGGTGGTTCCAGCAGTCGGGGGACCCGGTAGCGTGTTCTCCAGTAAACAGGCCAAGCCAAACCTCACGCACCAGAATGAAGTACCACAAAATTCTTCTTATTTGCCCTGTTGAATGATTTTCCTATTATTTTTAGGAGACGAACCAGAAATGATGGTGGGCAGACTTGGAGCATCTCTCAGAAGATGAATGTCCTCAGTGCTCAGAGCAGACTGAGGAGGGTGAAGGGTTAGAGGAAGAAAGGCCCTTTCTATCCTCTCTGGTTTCCTCCTCCCTCCCGATGCTCCGGCTGCTCCTCCTTAGTTAGAAGGTGGTGGCTGAGACCGACATGGGTGGATCTCCATTCTCACCACCGTGATGGCGGTCACGGCCTTCTGGGTTACTTGGGGTCCAGGAATTCACTGGCCTGGTCCCATGAATACACAGTTTGAGGAATAACAGCCTTTACTGCCCACGTGCAGTCAAGTGTTCATCGTGGCGGTGATGACCTCAGACCTTGACTACTCTTCCTGGATAGAGCGAGAATCTAGTGACTTGTGAATCTAGTGACTTGAGGAGCTCGGGAATGGGATTGAGGGCCTCAAGGGGGCCTAGTCAGCCTGGGAAGGTGACCCACCCCGGTCACAGCCAAGATGAGTCTGCTCTCCACATTTTTCTTCCTAACTTTGCTTCTCACAACCCCTCCATACTCACCTGGTCATAAACATCATACCTGAGGATTCTCAGAGCCACCTTTCAAGAGGCCAGCCAGGTTGTTCTCCCCAGTCCAGGAAAATATCTGCTTATTCTGAGCACCCACTCACAGGAGGTCACCCTCCTGAGGGTTTCAGGTGCTCAGGGAAGAAACAGCAGTGGGCACGTCTGGGGGATGAGGTAGCCATAAGGACTCAAATAAGGAAAACTGTAAGAAGGGCCTAAAGATATTGTATCGACGCAGAGAGCCTCTTTACAAGCTGGGCGGGCGTGGAGGAGAGAGGAGTAAGCTGTTGTCTCTCCACTTAACGGCATCCTCTGCCCTTGCCAGACACAAGGTTCCCCGGGGCTCGTCCCAGGGCCAACGCGAGAGGAAAGATCCCCAGCCGCTGGTGACGCCCTGGCAGCCAGCATCACTGAGGGGCAGCCTCCCTGGACTCTGCACCCCTCCCCTTTTTTAACCTGCCTGGACTTGGTCTTTTGCTGCTTCTCCTTAAACTCCTTGGACATTTGCGCCTATAGCTGCTTTAAAACACACTGGACAATAAAGGGCTGAGACTCACTGAGCCTTGGCCAATTCCAAGGTTTCGTGGCTGCACCACCAGAAGCACATCCAGGGCTGGAGACTGGAAGGTACCCTGAGTCACTGTGGGCAGCCCAGCTCCACGAACCCACCATCAGCCAGACATCCATTCCCCAGGCATTTGGGGATGTTGAGGAAAGGGCAGCATAAAAAGGGCTGTGACGCTATGTAAGAGAGACAGGTGACAAATTATTTTGTGTTATTAGATTTGGATAAATTCAGGTATAAAGACGTAAATAAATTCAGGTATAAATTCAGGTATAAAGATGTTTTAAATAATCTTCTGCGGGAATACTGCTATAGAACATGCAGCCACAAAAAGAGTAATAAGGGGATACAATGAACAACTCTAGACACATATACAGAAAAATTAGATGAAGTGGATCCACTCCTCACAAAGCACAAACTTATCTACTATAAAATAGATAATTTGAAAAAGCCATAGAATTGCTTAAGATATAAATTCACAATTGAAAACTCCCCCCAAAAAAGAAATCTTCAGGCCCAAATGATTTCACTGAAGAATTCTACCAAACATTTAAAGGATTAATACCACTTCTACATAATCTCTTCCAGAAAATAGAAAAGAGAGAACTTTGTAATTCATTTCCAAAGCCCATTTTTACCCAGATACCAAAATCAGATAAAGAGTAGTTCAAGAATACTTTAGCAAGATGAAATAATAAAAACCACATAACTGTCAAGCACTTGTCAAAATTCAACACTGATTCAATTCATGAAAAAACTTCTCAGAAAATCAAGAATAGAGAAGAACTTCCTGAGCTTAATAAAATCATCTACAAGACGCCAATAGCTCATGTTACACCTAATAATGGAGACTGGGCGCTTCCCCTTTTCTCAGGAATGAGGAGAGGGTGTCTGCTTCCATCTCTGTTATTCCACACGGTGGTGGGACTAGCAGGTGTTGCAATAAGCCAAGGAAAGGACACAGACGTTATACAGATCAGAAGGGAAGAAACAGAACTCTGTTTTTGCAGAAACAAAAATGTAAAACATAATACCATTTATCATTTTAAAAACATGCAATACTTAGGTGCATATCTAACAAAACATATGCATGAATTGTATATTGAAAATAATAAAATGCAGATGAAAGAAACCTTAAAAGATTTAAACAAATGAAGACATAGTAAATTCCTGAATTGGAAGACCCGACATCGTAAAGGTGTCAGTTCTCCCCAGATTGATGTACAGGTTTAACACCGTTTGTACTAAGATCTCAGTGATTATTTTGTGGATACTGACAAGATTGTTCTAAAATTTGAATGGAAATGCAAAAATACTAGAATAGCTAAAACATTTTGGAAATATAAAAACAAAGTGGGAAGAAAGAAATAGGTGAGGGAGATTAAGAGGTGCAAACTTCTAGTTGCAAAATAAATGACACAGCTATGAAATGTACAATATGGGGAATGTAATCAATAACTTTGTATGGTGATGTAACTAGACTTATCATGGTGATCATTTTGAAATGTATAGAAATACTGAATCACTATGTTGTATAAGAGGAACTAACGTAGCGCTGTAGGTCAGTTATACTTCAACAAATAAACAGATGCATAGAAAAAGTGATCAAATTTGTGGTTACCAGAGGTGAGGGCTGGGGAGAGGGGAATTGATTGAAGGCAGACAAAAGGTACAGACTTCCAGTTACAAGATAAATAAGCACTAGGGATGTGATGTACAACATGGTGAGTATAATTAACACTCTGTATGCTATATATGAACGATGTCAAGAGAGTAAATCCTAAGAGCTCTCATCACAAGAAAAATTTTTTCTATGTCTTTAATTTTGTATCTATACGAAGTGATAGATGTTTACTAAACTTACTGTGATAATCATTTCATGACATATGTAAATCAAATCATTATTCTGACCACCTTAAATGTATACAGTGCTGGATGTCAATTAAACTCAATAAAACTGGAAGAAAAAATAATAAACACCTGCAGTTTTTGTGGAAAAAGAAACAAAGTGGGAAGAGTTCTTCTACCTGCTATACACGTACAATAATCAAAACAGTGTCACCTTGGCAGAGGGACAGACACACAGATCTATGAAACAGAGAACCCAGAAATAGAACCACACAAATATGTCCACTGTATTTTGAAAAAAGTTGCAAAATCGATTCAATGGAGGAAGTGTAGTCTTTTCAACAAATGGTACTTAAGTAATTGAATGCAGTTAGGCAAAATACGAACCTCAATATAAACCTCATGCTTTACATGAAAATTAACTGAAAATAGAGCATAGATTTACTCATAAAATGGAAAACTATAAAGATTTTAGAAGAAAACACAGAAAATTTTCAGGACCTATGGTTTGGTAAAGAATTATTAGATATGGCACCAAAATCACCATTTATGAAGTAAATAAAATCAATAGATTGGACATCCTCACATTTAAACCTTATGCTCTGCAAAGACCATGTCAAAAAAAATAATAAATAAAGTGTAAGCTACAGAATGGGAGAAGACGTTTGTAAACCACATGTGTAATAAAGGACCAAGATCTAGAATATACAAAGAACTCTCAAAACTCAACAGCAAAAATAGAAATAATTTAATTAGATAGTGGACAAAAGATATAAAGAAACATTTCACTGAAGAAGCGGTAGGATGGAACACAAGCCATAGAGAGATATTCACCACAAAGAGCCATCAGAGAAATGTAAACTAAGACCACAATGAGACATCACTACACACCTATTACAAGAGTTCAAATTAAGAGAGTGACAACACCAAATGCTGATGAGGGTGTGGAGAAACCCAATCTCCCATATACTTTTGATGGGAAGTTAACATGGTACAGTCACTCTGGAAAACAGTTGGGAAATTTCTTTAAAAAACGAACATACTGGGCTTCCCTGGTGGCACAGTGGTTGGGAGTCCACCTGCCGATGCAGGGGACACGGGTTCGCGCCCCGGTCCGGGAAGATCCCACATGCCGCGAAGCGGCTGGGCCCATGAGCCATGGCCGCTGAGCCTGCACGTCCGGAGCCTGTGCTCTGCAACAGGAGAGGCCACGGCAGTGAGAGGCCCGTGTACCGCAAAAAACGAAAACAAAACCAAAAAACAAACATACTTACAATATAGCATGATGGTTGCTCTCCTGGGCATTTGATCCAGAGAATTGAAAACATACAACCACACAAAAAGCTGTACATAGTTGTTTATATCAAATGTATCCGTAACAGCCAAAAACTGAAGGCAACCAGACCACCCTGCCGTAAGCGAGTGGCCTAAGCAGCTGTGATACATCCACACCCTGGGAAACCTCTGAGACTATTGCTACACACGGCCCCAGGCATGGTGCTTAGTTCACGCTCCTGAGGGAATAAAAGCCAGTCTCTAAAGGTTATGGACTATATGATTCTATCTAGATAAAAACATTCTTGAAATGATGAAAACCACAGATCAGGGAACAAACTAATGGATGACAAGGGTTAGGGATTTGGGGTAAGGGCTGTGCGTGACTATGAAGATGTTCCACAAGAGGGATCTTTGTGATGGTGGGGCAGTCTGTATCGTGATTGCCGCGGCGGTCACACAGATCCACCGTGTGATAAATTGACAGAGAGCTATACACGCCTTCCAGCATATATTGTGCATAGTTGTCTAAAGGGTAACCTTTGGGGAGACCGTGTGCAGGATACGTGGAACCTCTCTGTCATACCTTCACCATTTCATGTGGAATCTACAATTATTCCAATTTTTTAAAAAATTAAGAAAATCATCTAAGAATTACACTATTCCACGTGTCTGTTGGAGACTAACATTGGCACAAAGAGTGACTCTGTAGTTTTCATAACCTCAGTCCCTGAATGAGGCCTCATAGAAGGGCACATCCAACAAGTAACAGTTAATAGATCCCCGGATACCAACGACTATAAAGCATCCTTTAGTGAGGAACAACATACTCTGGACACAAGGGTAAGTAAGTATAATGCACATTGGCCGTGGGCCTTTAGAGAAACGGAATCTAGCACAACGGCCACGCCTGGAAGAAGCTGGATTGCACAGCAAGCTGGCTGGAGCGCGTGGAACTGGGGAGCTGTCCAGTGTGCTTGCGCTCGGCTTGGTTGAAAGGTCTTACTTGTAGGGTGTTTTATACCCCAGCACTGTACAGAAGCGGAGGCTCCTGTGCTCTCATTCCCTCGACCGCCCTCTGCCCCGTCATGTAGCGAAGACGGCTTGCTGTTTGTGCATCTCTCTCATGTTACAACTCGGCCTCTGAGGCCCACGAGAACTGGGAAACTGACATTCTTCAAGAGCATGAGAAGGTTAGGGGAAAAAATAAAACAAGAGGTTGCGTCCACCAAGACCTTCTGAGATTCTCCCATGTGGCAGATTCATTACTTTAAGAAATGTTAACTGATTGGTATCTGAAGTGACAAAGACGGTGATTTAATCATGCCCCTTACCTGCCAGGCAGCAAGGGGAGGAGGACCTACCGCTGGTACCTCTGGGACTTTCCAGTTCGTATTGCAAAGTACACCCTCTTCTGGGAAACCGAAACGTGTTTAAGGGTGAACATCTAATTTTTCTACTTTTCTGCTGCTATTTAGACAGTCTGAGCCCACAGACCTTGCTCAGACGCAGGCAACTGCCATGAATAAAAGGCCGGCTTCCTTCAAGTCTGCAGCTGCTCAGGTGGGAGCCCGTGGCCCAGGGCCCTCAATACAGTGGAGGCCCGGCTCCCGATCGCTCTGAAATCAGAACAACACATCCTCGCCAGAATCGTGAGCATGGTTTCCCTCGAGCCATCGGTTCCAGCTGCCTACTTGCTGAATCCACTGCCCTGCAGCTTCTAGACCCAAAAGAATCACACCCAGCACAAAAATTATGCCCTTACCCCCACCGGCTGCTCTGCAGCCCAAACGTTCACAAACACACAGAGGCAACTTCTGATGGTCTTTTCAGACCCTGAAATTAGACTTGGGTGGATCTTATGATTAAAATTTTAATCCATGAAGTTCCTTGATGGGCAAAAGTGACCAAAGGGGCATCACAGGGGCCCTGTGCGCAGATTCAGTGCCCTGCACACATAGGAATGTACCAGGAGTTGAAGTGTCCCTTATTATTATGACATTCAGAGCCACACGGGGGGTGCATTTCAAGTTTCTCAGGTGCAGGCCGGGGCGCATGGGTCCAGAGAGGCGCAGAGATTTGCCCAAAGCGTAAGGGGAGGCCCTGGCTCTGTTAGGGGGCAGGAGTCTCCCGAATTCTGGTCCCAGGTCCCGCCAACACACACAGCATGGTAGGTGTTTTCTCTGCAAGAACCTGAAAGCCAGGGAGACGTGCACGACTGTAGTTTGTGGGAGGTGATATGAAGGAGCCGGGGCCGTGGGAAAGGACAAAGCGTGGCTGAGCGGCTTGAGGAACTGGGAGTGGCCTCCTCAGGGGCTGGCCTGAGCCGAGCACTCTGTGAGGGCAGCCTGGCCCAGGTCTCTCCAGGACACCCTGGGAAGGTCCCTGGCAGAGGGTGCAGCGGAGGAGAGGGACACAGGCGGGGCGGCTGAGGCATGAGGACAACCTCCCTGGTCGGGCCGGGGGCTTGATGTGAGATGTGGAAGCACATGGCATCCGATAGACGTTCTTAAAGGTGAGGCTGGATTTTAGGCGGAGGATGACGGGGGGAGTGGAATCAGGGGAGGGCCACCGGGGGAGGTGACGACGGTTCTGACAGCAGCTGCGAAGGCAGAAGTGTGGAGAGACGAGAGGTGGGTTTGGAGGTAGAAATGAAGGGAAGTACGTATGACTGGACGGGGGTAAGGCAAGGAGGTGTCAATGTCACTCATATTTCTGGCTCAGCAATTTCTGGCTCAGATCTTACATGTCTGGCTGCTATCATTTCCTAAGACAGTAAAAACCAAAGTAAGATTGATGAGGGAGGACGTTCACATTTGTAGAGTTTCAGTGTGGGAGACCCTACAGCTCTGCAGATCAGAAGCATCTGGGCACCCCTGGCACCAGCTGGCCTGGAAGACATGGGGTGGGTGGCAGGGTGGGGAGCCCCTCCTCCCGGGCACCAGGGTGCAGACCCCACGCCGCACCCTTGTCCAGTTGATTCCCTCGGACCCTGCAGCAGAACACCTGTTATTTATCAGATTAGCCTTGGTCCCAGGTCTTGTAGGAGCCTGCCAGCCTGTCCCGACCTTTCTGGAGAGTAAAGAGTCGGAAACAGGGAAGGAAACCATCACTCAGCAATGTGAATGAGCGACACCTGGATGCACAATCACTTTATTAACAAACAAAACAACCGCCTCGCACTACAGAGCTGCTTGGCTGTGTTAATCACATTTGCATACGCTGCTCTCTATTTCAAAGAACAAATGGGATAACTCGGAGCGATGCACATTTATGATTTGAAAATTGCTGATGGAATAATTACACATGAAGTAACTTGTCTTTCCTTGTATATTATTGTTTCCAATTAGCAATGGGGGAAAATAAAGTCATCATTCTTTGTGGATGCAGTTCAGGACTGGCATTTATATGGGGTTTGCCACCTTCACATCTTCCCACGGCCACTGCCTGGTCCCTCCCGGTGGCCTCTTGGAGGTGGTCAGCCCAGGGGGCAGCAAGGTCGCCCTCCTCCGGCTCTTCCCCTGGCCTCTCCCCTGCCTCTTCCTTCACACTCTCCCGGGGGTCTCCCCTCACAGACCCACACCCGGCACTGTCATCGTACCCATCATGCACAGTCTCGTGCGCAATAAAGGGAAACAAAGTCCCTTAATTCTGAAATCACGAACATGCTGGAACTTTGCTACATGAAGTTCTTTCTTTCCATAATGGGTTATTCGATGTTGGGACCCTTTTCATGTTTATTTTTATTATAGACAAACATGGCTGGGACGCTTTTCTTAATAGACCTCATTGCTTTTCCAGCCCCTGCCCTTCAGATCCATGCATAGGAAACGGTGGGCCTTCATCAATACACAGAATGTATTTGAATTTATGTCATTGCAACAGAACAACCAGAGGGGAACTGGTCCACACATACCGCAGGGATCCTGTGCTAAAGCACCGTGTCCGGTCCCTTCCATGTCCCTGTCCCCAGTCCTCACCGCCACCCCATCCTATGGCCTGTCCCTCCAAACTGACCCAACTCTGAGGCAGATGAGACACATACGGCTGCAAATGATAGTAAAACATTTAAAACCTTTGCCTCTCTCACACAACAGCCAGTCTATTTTGTTAGTGTGTAACGAATGCATTTTACCACTCTCTGATCCTCAGTTTTCACTTAAATAAAATAAGAACCTCGTCCGAAATCAATGGGTCTTAATCTGGGAGTTGCATCAGATTTAACTAAGAAATTTTTAATAAAGCGCAAAAGCCTGGCCCACAGCCAGAAATTGGGATTTGAAGGCCCTGAAGTGGGTACTGGGCAGCAGAGAAGTTAAGGCTCTGTGGGTGGTTCTGATGCCCACTAAGGTTGAGAAAGGTTGTTAGTCTAGAATTTTCTCAAGCTTGGAAAATAAAACCACCAGGATCCAGGCTGTGCTTCAGAAAGTTAAACAGAGTTTCACATCCCCTCACAGCAAGTAGACTATTCCCGAGGCCTTAATTAACTCGCTGTGGCCGGGACTAAATGTGTTGACCTCTCTGAACTTCAGATTTTCCATGGACTACAAAAATACAAGATAATTATAGTAACTATATTTCAAGGTCATTGTAAAGGTTAAATGAAGTCATGTGTTCCACACACCCAGATTCTGGTGTATGAGTGCATTTTCCCTCTGAAGGAATCCAGGAACCCTTGAAGAAATGTTTGAGTCCGGGTCTGGGGCAGGAATTATACAAGATAAGTCTGGGAATGATTATTGTGCCAGAAAGAAGAAAGATAAACAATACTGTAGTGTCTTGTCAAAAAGACACAGGCGCATGTTCCACATTTTTCAAAATAAAATGTTTGAAAACAAAGACACAGTCGCTTGCTGAAGACACTGCCACTGGCCTAAGATGTAACGATTTGGGCATAAAGCAACTAACGTTTGCAGCAGATTGACATACCTGCAATTATCAAATACCCACAAATCCATGAATTTTTAATGTATTTTTTTTAAATGTTCAGTAGAAAAGGTTATTATGAAATCAATGCATTTTATATTAATATAAAATTTGAAAACTGAATTAAAATAACCGAACTCTATTATGCCTTATCTATACAAGTTTACATTCCATGGTAACCAGAGTTGGTGAGGAAATTCTTTTGAAGAATACCAGCTTAGGAATACAAAAGGAAGGTAGGGTTAGAAATTAACATCTTAAAACCTCAAATGATGGATCTAGGCAGTGGTCGTTGATGGATGTGAAAACCATTAGTAGAAAAAATTGATGGGAATTTTATAATGGAGTGATCAGACCGACATTAATTCAGAAGACTGATAAATCTTAGCTTTAACTGATCGATCTTTGCGCCACTGAAGGTAGGGAAAGCAGACATTTCGTGCCTGGAGGTGTGATGGGGCAGGGCGATTCCACACCACTGCGAAGGCATTCTTAAAAATGGAACCCGAGTCATATCAATCTAGCTCTAATGAGCAAGAAAGCAAAGCCGGAGTGTGTGACCTTCTACATAGGAAAGGACTGGGCTTTCCTAAGAAAGCAGTAACACAGAGAAGCAATAGCGGGGCAGGGTCTCTCAGAGGAGAGACTTAGGGGCATAACGACGAGAGCAACCTGAGGGCTTGGGGTGCTGGATCCTCCAGCGCCCGCAGAAAGACGTTTCTGAGACAATCCGGGAGATCTGAATACGAACCAGGTATTAGATGTTGCACATAAAATTATTATTATTAAATTTTAGGTGCTGTAATGGAAGGGAGTTTATGGGGAAGTATCCTTACTTAGTTAGAGATAAATGATAATCTATTTACAGAATAAATAATAGTGTTGAGGATTTGCTTTCAAATACTCCAGAAAAATAATTGTGGAGATACCTGTTATACAGGATGGAGAAATATATTGGTAATTGTTGAAGCTATGTGACAGGGACACAGGGATGCATTACTCTGTTCTCTCCGTTTTTGTGTATTTTTGAAAAGCTACATAAGGCAAAGTTTAAGACAGGGTAACTTCCTGTAGTGAATGCACCTAACAGAGCACAACCCCTCCATTATCAGACAGCTGAGAACTTGGGGCTTCTGCCCTTGCGACCCCCGTACAGAACCAGACTGTGCTGTGGGCCTTGCTCCAGAAGCATCTCAGCAATGTTCCCCAGCATCCTGCCGCAGCACCTCACAACGTCCATTCCAGGCTGGGGGGAAGGGCTCGGGGGGCAACCCTGCTCCTACATCACTGCCCAGACATGAGGGTCTGCGACAAGGGACACACCCTGTGAGCAGAGGCGGGGAATGGCCCTGATGGGAGCCTCCCTGGAGATGAAAGCTCTGGACTGTGCTGCATCTCTCCCCCTGCAGGAAGGCCACACTGCCCTTCTGCTCTGGGATGGAAGCTGCCTCTCCCAGACCCCAAGCCCGGGGCTCATCCTTGTGATGTGCTGGGCACCTGAACCCAGGCTCTGCTACTGGTTTCTGTGTCCTTCTCCCCTCATCAAAGCCACAACCCGTGTGTGTGTGTGTGTGTGTGTGTGTGTGTGTGTGTGTGTGTGTGTGTGGCAGGGAGGGGGGATGTTTGCAGACACTCATTAAGTCTTTATTCCTTTAATGTTTTATTATGGAAAATTCTACACATATACACAAGTAGAGAGAATAGTATAATAAACTCCAATGTTCCATCAACCCAGCTCCAGTAATTATCAGCTCATGGCTCATCTTGTTTCAACTCTATACTCACACATTCCTAAATTATTTTGAAACAAATCACATCATCTTATTTAAAAGTATTTCATTATGCAGCTCTAAAAGATATAAATATTTCCTCTCAACTATTATTAAAAATTCGCACATTCCCTGTAAGTTGGTGCAGCCACTATGGAAAACAGTATGGGGGTTCCTCAGAAAACTAAAAATAGAGCTTCCATATGATCCAGCAATCCCACTCCTGGGCATATATGCAAACAAAACTATAATTCAGAAAGGTACATGTACCCCTATGTTCATAGCAGCACTATTCACAATAGCCAAGACATGGAAACAACCTAACTGTCTGCCAACAGATGAATGGATAAAGAAGATGTGGTACATATATACAATGGAATACTACTCAACCATTATAAAAGAACAAAATAATTCCATTTGCAGCAACATGGATGCAACTAGAGATTATCATGCTAAGTGAAGTAAGTCAGAAAGAGAAAGACAAATACTGTATGATATCACTTATATATGGAATATAAAACAACAAGGATAAACAACAAGGTCCTACTGTATAGCACAGAGAACTATTATATCCAACCTCCTGGGGTAAACTACAGTGGAAAAGAATATAAAAAAAGAACGTATACACGTGTATAACTGAGTCACTTTGCTGTACAGCAGAGATGAGACGTTTTATAAACTTTCTAAAAATTTTACAGGTAGTAGATTAGGAAGATAGAATATTGCAGAATATTACTATTTTGCAACTCAGTAAATTAATGGCCCTAGGTAACAGCTGGTACAATCTCAAAGGACAATCAGACATTAGGTGCCACCTAACTTAAGTACCTGCTACTGCCTGTGAAGTGGGGTTTCTGAAAAATCGCATCTGATTTCTATGAAGACTCTGGTGTATCTATTGAAAATACAGAGTGGAGAAATGTATTTTCAAAACAGACCACAAGGATACACTCAACAAAACCTATGTTTGGGGAAATTCTATAGAACAAATTTCCAGGTTTCTTCTACAAAGAGAGAGAGGGAAAGAGAGAGTTTGGGAAGAGAGAGGTGATGGAAATAAAAAAGTGACTAAATATTTGATGATTTTAGGAAATGTTGTTAACGATTTTAGGTGTGGTGATAGTATTGTGATTATGTTCATAAAGTACGTCCTTGTTGACATTTTTGGAATAATTGGGAGGAAATGAATATAAATAATACGCAAACATCAGTGCCAAATGTCCTCATGGGACCACTGAAGGTTGGTCATGTAGGAGAATGCCTTTGTTTTAGGAGATAGATGCTCAAGCATTTAGGGGTGAATTGTCCTGTTGTAACTCACTTTCAGATGGTTCAGAAAAATAATTATATCCATGGGAATGTTTTCACTTTTTTTGAAGCATAGTTGATTTACCCCCAGACAGTAAGGAAGCAGCTCTAGGAAGCTGCTCACTTTGTCACAAGGAGGACTGGGGAAAAGATAGGGGTGGTGCAGCCCAATATTCCAAGCCCTGAAGCAACAAAGCATTCTCAAAGGGCATGTCCCCCTCAGGCCAAGGCTCCCGTGGAGCACGTGAGCTCTCCCTGAACCCCGGGGAGGCAACGTGAAGAAAGCAAGGAGCAAATATTTTGTTGCATCATATTTATACAAAGAGGTTTTTTTAACGTTTTTTAATTCTAAGGATCTCGGCAAAGTCTCAAAGCCTTGAAGCACTCAGAGTTCCAGATAGAGACTGTTTTCAGGGAGAGGGGTAGGAACGATCATCTTTCTCCCGTAAGCACCAGCCTGGTTGTAAGTCGTGGGTGCAGCCCTTTACCCACTAAGCCTGGAGCCAGAGCTGCTCACAGGCCCCACATGGAGAAACTGAGCCCCGTTTCATACCCAAAATGCTCTGTGATCTTGGTGCTGACAAAGCATAAGGCCTTGGGTTAGAATCTGAGAAGTGGAAACGAGGCCTCGTGGATGGGAGACCTCGGCCATCCAGTTCACCCGTCATGTCATCAGCAAGGACACGGTGTCCAGAGAGAGCTGGCCCGGGTCTCGTGGGGCTGCGCAGCCCCAGGATGCCAGACTCAGACGCACAGCCCAGTTCCTAGCTGCCCTCCTCCCACTTCACGTTTCCCTCAGGGACCCTGTGCTGCATGGAAACTGGGCACCTTACACGTAATGGATGAGGCTGACACGAGCGGTCCAGCTCCTCTACCCTTGCCTGTGTCATCATTGGTGGTGGTTGTCCTCTGGTAGGTGGACCCTGAGAGACAAACGCAGCTGTCCGTGAAGGTGGACAGTGCCAGGGGTTAAGACGGTCATCTTTCACCCGCCCCGAATGCAGTGCTTCCTCAAAGGGGGGAGATACTTGCCAAGAGTATCTGTCCTTCAAGCCTGCTTAGAACAGATCATCAGGAAGCAAGGCTTTCCTTCCCTGAGACCAGTCTTGAGAAGGAGGCTGTCCTCTGTCTCACCCCCATCAGGGCAGTCAGGGTGTTGGAGGAAAGGGGCCAGTCTCACAAATGCTGGGGGCTAAAGCCGTCCTCTTGGCAGGTGGCGTTGCCGTGGAGCCCAGCATGGCGGGGCGTCCCCCTCGCAGTCCCCACTACCTCTCCCTCCTTACCCTCTGCCCTCCACCCTCCGCCCTGCCGGTCACCCCACCGTCCCCAGGGAGAGGGGACCCCTGACGAGGTGTTTATTATACCTGAACCACCTGCCCTGTGGTCACTTACATTATTTCCTTGCCCCTTTGGGCCCTATAGGTGTTTTCACCATTAGACTCTTAGTTGTAAGCAGTTTCACTGCACAGCTAATGGACTGTAAGACAACTTTGCCATAAAAGATAAAATAATGGAAAGAAAAGAGAGGGACGTTAAAAAGGACATAATGAAATATGGAAAATTAACAACGAAATATTTTAAAGATTTTATTGTAAAAAATGAAAACACAAAAAATATTTGAACTCCTATAAAAATGTGTGTAGATTCATGGTTATAGTTTTATTTGGGTACATCTTACAGAAAGTGGTGATATTTCCTTTCTCAAAGTTGATCATTACAGATTCAGGATCTAATGTTGGAGGTTAGTTTTTCATGATATAAAAAAAATCTGCTGTAAGTCTCTTCAGATTTCCCTGGAAGTAAAACAAACAGATGAGGGAGACTACTATTTCTTACTAATATATGGACTGTATATAACTGGAGATACATATCTGGGCTGCATTGAAATGTTCCATCACATACCCAGTCCTCATAATTTACCAAATCAGCTAAGCTGGATTCATGTCTAATACCAAAATTCTGTCTGCATCTTCTTCTCCAACATCAAATAGCAAAACATTTTCACCAATTCCTATATTCATCAGGAGTCACATAACCATTTATTTTGGGGCAGTAAGAGGAGCTTGAGTCTTCTTTTGTCTCCAGCTTCTAATACCACAAGATAAATTTGGTAAAAATGGCGTGAGAGAACGCCTTGTGTCTAAATTAGCTAAAGAATCAATCATTCATGCTCTTGAAGACTGTGGTGAATCCCTGGCTGCATCATTTATATCTGCCGTAGCTTGGGAAACGTTTGGCTTTGTCAGATGGGAGGGATGGCTGTGCTCAGGGAGTATCTGCAGACTGACCTGTGATCACTTTCTAGTACAGTGGGTTTAATATGCAGCCTGGCTTTGCAGAACTGAAACCAAACTATCAAGCAGGTAGTTTATCTTTTTCTTTTTTAATTTAAATTTTTATTATAAACTTTACAGTAAAAGTAAAATGAACAATATCTTAGAAGTCAAAATTTTACTTACAGGTAATGGCAAGAGTAGGGAAACTACAGAGTCCAAATTTTACCAAGCAAGGTACAGCTTTCCAGATCAGCAGCTTAACTGGAAAAAACATGAACTTTGTAAGCAAAGAGATTTCAAATCAAATCCCTGCTCCCCTAACTGACAACAGAGTGTTATCAAACAAGGTAGCTGTGCTTTTTTTTTTTTTTACATCTTCATTGGAGTATAATTGCTTTACAGTGGTGCATTAGTTTCTGCTGTATAACAAAGTGAATCAGCTATACATATACATGTATCCCTATACCTCCTCCCTCTTGCGTCTCCCTCCCACCCTCCCTGTCCCACCCCTCTAGGTGGTCACAAAGAACCGAGCTGACCTCCCTGTGCTATGCAGCTGCTTCCCACTAGCTATCTACCTTACGTTTGGTAGTGTATATATGTCCATGCCACTCTCTCACTTTGTCCCAGCTTACCCTTCCCCCTCCCCATGTCCTCAAGTCCATTCTGTGGTAAAAACTGGACACGGTCCTTCCGGCAGGGCCTCTAATCGTCCTCTGCATGTTCCCTTCCCAGGAGTCAGGCCACGGCGAGACAGGCTTAGAGAAGTGTCCACAGGGAGCTCCCCGTCATCAGGGGGCCTGTCGGCTGTCCCCCCGCCGGCTCCCCCCTTGCACAGCAACTCCTGCCAGGGGGGAAGCAATATCCTCCCAGCCTACTTGGTGCCCCGGCAGAGGGGCCCGGAGCTGAGTGCCCGGGGCTCGCCTGGGGGTCTGGAGTCCCGTGGTCCCCCTGACCTGGCCTGGGCCACAGGTGCCCTCCTGCCGCAGGAAGTTCTCTCTGCCCCTTTCTCCTGATGCACGCACATGGATGTCAAGATGATTTCTCTGAGCAAAGGATGAGCTTTTCTGCCTGGGATGCTCACAGGTCAGCCTGAGTGGTCACGTCCTTAGTACGCCCGGCACTGTGGTCCTCGGGTGACTCTGTGGTCGTGGGGACAGATGTAAGCCTGGTGTGAGGCATAAGTG
This sequence comes from Lagenorhynchus albirostris, assembly GCF_949774975.1. Lineage (NCBI taxonomy): Eukaryota > Metazoa > Chordata > Mammalia > Artiodactyla > Delphinidae > Lagenorhynchus > Lagenorhynchus albirostris. The sequence continues at coordinate 108,318,739 of NC_083103.1, read as the reverse complement.
AAACACGTATAAGAAAAGATTTGGAAAAGTCACTAATTTTTCCCTTCTAAGCACAAGAAACACTGATTTTAAAAAGGTCTTTCCTTTATCATTGTCATTTCCATTTTTCTGTGATTTGTCTGAGTGTGGGAGTGGAATGAATCAGTATAAAGCGGAAGATTAATGAAAGAAACCAGAAGCAGGGGCCCACAGCATTGCAGGGGTCCTATGCAAAGGCCTGATCCAGCCATGCTGGGGCCGGGCCCGATCCTCTGAGTTTCTAGCAAGTCCATCACTGTAACATGGAGACGGTACCGGCCACCTTCTCTCTTTGCTGTCCATCCAGAATGGTGCTTGGTCCACAGGACCACTGTATGTACGAGAAATTAATTCAAGATGGATCATTAACTTTTTGTACACATGGTGTCTAGTATTGTGAGGGGCAGAAGGATAACATCGTAACACGCGCAGACGGACTGGGCTTAGGACGCAGGCGTGCGCGGGGCCCAGTGAGGCCACCCAAGCGAGGCCGGCCAGGACGGATGGTGAAGGCGACTTCAGGGCCGAGCCTTCTGGGGTGAAGAGGCTGAGACGGCGGATCCGGATCCGATGGGGAGAGAGGAGGACATGTAGGGCAGAGACCGGAGTCCTGGAGGATGGGCCGGCCCGGCCATGACTGGGGTGCGTGTGGTGCGGCGACAGGGAGGTTTAAAGGGTTTGAGGAGGTGGCCCCACAGGCTGGCCAGTCCTCCTTCTCCTGAGCAGCTCCATCCCCAGTGGGTGGAGGTTTCACCGCTAGCCCCACCTTCCATGGAGGACTTGCCCATTTCCGCTCAGGGTTGGCCCTATAGGCCCTGACAAGCTCAGCTTCCTCTTCTTCTGGCTTCACATCGGTTCCTCCCCTCTCCCCATGCCCAGAGGGCCTGGAGTCCAGGCGGAAAGCTCCGTTGGACCCCACTCTCGTTTCAGAATCATCATGAATGGTAATGAAGGAAACTCCACACAGTAGAGTCAATGCCACGGCTTCACACACCCACCAGCTATCCAAGCAAATGCAGCATGTTCATTTATTCCTGGTTGGACGCAGTGGAGGTGAGAAAACTCTGTGTGTGACGAAAAGACAAAGTATTCCGAGCCCCCTTGATTTGCAAAGTTTTAAAAATAATGCAGGAAGTTTGCTCCGTGCTGCCAACAGATTTAGTATTTGTTTTGAGTGAGTTGTATGCAGTTAGGACTTTCTATAAATTTTTTATCATTCATTTCATTAAACAAGTTTTTATTTGCATTAAAGGCATTTACATCAAATGCAGTGAGGTTAGCAGAGAACCAGCTCTGTAATACAAGAGGGAGATTTCTTCTGTAGAATTCTAATGACCTTTCAAGAGACAGAGCAGCAGGTGATGGAGAAAGAGACAGAAGGTGGGGATGAGGGGGAGCAGGATGGGAGGGGGAGCAGGAGGTGATGGGGGAGCAGGAGGGGTGGGGGGAGCAGGAGGGGAGGGAGAGAGGAGGTAATTGGGGAGCAGAGAGGCCGCCCTGACCTGAGGGGCGCAGGGCAAGGGGCGCAGATGTCTGCAGGGAGGGTGTGGGACTCCCCAAAATGGGTAGGCTTGCTCTGGGGAGCCTTTAGCACTGTGTAAGGCCCACTGTGTGGAGTATCTGGTGATTTGTCCAAGGCCCACAGTTGGGGCGGAGGGCGTGGGGGGGGCCGTGCATGAAGAGGGGTGCGAGCGGGACATGAGGAGGAAGAGGAAGGAGATCAAACAGGTCAGGGGCTTGGAGACGATCCCACAGATCAGGACGCACTGAGCCCACGACCCCCGCAGCCTGGCACCCGCAGCCGTCCCTCGAGCCTGGAGTCCCCCGCACCCCTCACCCTGCAAGCCTGAGGGCACTTGGAGTCACTGCAGGGGACCCTGCTCCAAGGGGACAGGCCGGACTTCAGGGGCCCTGAAGGGGGGCGCTGCTGCTGCCCCAGGAAGGCAGGTCACCCGGTTCCTGGGGTGGTGACCCCCCTGCACCCCTCCCCCCCCACCAACTCCACTCAGCACGGTGAACGGGGGTGTCGGGGTCCACTGGGCACGGTGGGGAAGTCTTTCCTCATCCACAGTCTCGTGTGCAGAGGAGCAGAAGGAAGCACCCTCAGACACTGTCTGCCCCACCCAGACGCCGTGTCAGGGCCTTTGTGTAGGGTTGAACCTGCAGAGCCAGGTAAAACAGTAATGTTATCCCCATCTTACAGAGAAGTAAACTAGAGGTTCACAGAATCGTCCTAACTTGCCCAAAACACAAGTGATAGGGTGTGGCTTAAGACAAGTCTGCAAATAGAGAAAGACAAACACCATAGGATATTGCTTATATGTGGAATCTAATAAAAGGCTATAAATAAACTTATCTACAAAACAGAAATAGAATTACAGATGTCGAAAATAGACTTATGGTTACCAAGGGGGGAAGGGGGGAGGGATAAATTGGGAGGTTGGGATGGACATATATACACTACTATATATAAAATAGATAACTAATAAGGACCTACTGTATAGCACAGGGAACTCTATTCAATACTCTGTAATGATCTATATGGGAATAGAATCTAAAGAATAGTGGATACATGTATATGTATAACTGACTCACTTTGCTGTACACCTGAAACTAACACAATGCTGTAAATCACCTATACTCCAATACAAACTTTTTTTAAAAGACTGACAAGATAAAAAAAAAGACATCTGCAAACGGACAACACAAGACAAAACCCTCCTCACCCTTCCTTGTGACCCAGTGTACAGGACAGTGCCTGCAAAATCACAAGATTCTCAACCAATATTTATTTATTTATTTATTGCCCCAGCAATCCCACCACTGGGCATATGCCCTGAGAACACCAGAATTCAAAAAGAGTCATGCACCACAGTGTTCACTGCAGCACTATTTACCATAGCCAGGACATGGAAGCCACCTAAGTGTCCATCGACAGAGGAAGGGATAAAGAAGATGTGGCACATATATACAATGGAATACTACTCGGCCATAAAAAGAAACGAAATTGAGTTATTTGTAGTGAGGTGGATGGACCTGGAGTCTGTCCTACAGAGTGAAGTAAGTCAGAAAGAGAAAAACAATTACTGTATGCTAACACATATATATGGAATCTAAAAAAAAGAATGGTTCTGAAGAACCTAGGGACAGGACAGGAATAAAGACGCAGACATAGAGAATGGACTTGAGGACACGGGGAGGGGGAAGGGTAAGCTGGGATGAAGTGAGAGAGTGGCATGGACATATATACACTACCAAGCGTAAAAGAGATAGCTAGTGGGAAGCAGCCGCATAGCACAGGGAGATCAGCTCGGTGCTTTGTGTCCACCTAGAGGGGTAGGATAGGGAGGGTGGGAGGGAGACGCAAGAGGGAGGTGATATGGGGATATATGTATACGTATAGCTGATTCACTTTGTTATAAAGCAGAAACTAACACACCATTGTAAAGCAATTATACCCCAATAAAGATGTTAAAAAAATCAACCAATATTTATTGAATGAATGAGTAAAGCAGCTGAGTGCTTGAAGAACTGTAAGGAGAAGGGATACTGCATTTGAACCAAATGGAGCTTTGGTGGCATAGAGAGAGCTCTTTCCAGGACACACAGCTGGTGAGGGGCGGGGATGGTGTGGAGGTGAGAGGGAAAGTTCTAGGTACAGGAAGCACCCGCGTTTACCTGCGAGGTGAGCTCCTGCCAGCCCTCGAGTTTGGTCAGATCCTTCTCATTTGTTTTCTCAAACTACATGACAGATGACATTTATCAGCACTGTTCTGTGCAGCGTGTTTTAGACAGAAATAAAAGGATGGATACAGAGAGGGCACATGTATTTAATTGTGGATGACACAGCCCATTACGGGTCACTGATAGATTGCATCACAAAATAAGGATTCAAACATAATTCAAAAACGATGGGCTGAAGCCAGGAAAGCTGACATTTCCAGGGATAAACGCAGACTCACTTATTCATTGACCACCGTGGAGGGCACCTGGGTCTCAGGACTCACGCTCCCTCTTAAGGCTAGAGAGGAGCTGATGTCTGAGCTCAGTTGTAAAGAAACAAACCAGGTTTTTCAGCCGGAGAAGACGGGGTAAGCTCTCGGGGAGAGATAATGCGGGGTGGGATGACTTCGTGGAGGCACAGGACACACCGTCTGGGGGACTGGCAGTGCACCTCTTTGTGGCATAAATGTGCCCTGAATGTCCCCACGTGCCAGGCGAGGGCTACATGCCAGGAACGAGCGCTGACACAGGAGGCGCCTCATTTGGGGGGTGGGCTTGTGCTAATCACTACAAGGAAAGGAGCAGAGTAACGGCCATTTGAGGAGGTAACAGCGTGGACGGCACTGACATCAGACAGGGGGGAGGGGGGAGGTCCAGGAGGGCGGCCAGCGTCTGGGTTCCCAAGGCTGTCCCTGTTCCAGCCCCAGAAGCCCCGAGTCCCGGGACGGCCCAGTACAGCGGGCAGCTAGCAGGGAAGGCTTCTCAGAGGAGGCGACCGCCAGGCCCTGACATCACGGGTGCCGTGGGTCAGATCCTCAAAGGTCCGGGGCAGTTTTACGAGGACGGGTCGGTGAGTGGGAAGCCTTTAGGAGCATCTTCCACGCAATCCTTACGAAGTTTTACCTCCGTCCAAGCCCCAGCTCCACCCTGGGTGGACGGCAGTGGGCAGCCTGGCTGGACTCCGAGGGTGGCGGGGGACCAAGGGCTGCACCCGGCGCTCTCCCTGGAGGCTCACAGCCACTCTGGCAGTGCGTTGGAGGCTCCTTCCCTACCCACCCCCCTCCCCTCTGACCCAAGCTCAGCACTGACACCCTGGGTACCACCCTCTGTTTTCCCGCAGGCCGATGCCGTCCCCGTCCACAAGGCTGCACAGCTGCCCACCCTGTCTCCCCCAAACGCCCTCTGCACTGAGGGCCGCAGACCCTGAAAGGCTGGTCCTGGACCCGACAGAATCCCGGTAACTGGTTCTTATCATCGTCACCGAAACCGAGGGGAGTCCTCAGGTAGATCCAGTAAACTGTAACCTGCCGGCACGGACCAAGCTGGCTTTAGTCATTTCTACAAAAGCTCACACGTTCTCCAAGCAGCCCAGTAAGATGACCACAGGAGACCAAACAGGAAGATGTTTGCCCAGCTTACTTTTCAGGAACTTGGAGTCAGCTGTGTCCAGTTTAAGCTCCAGCCGGTTAAGACTGGTTAGGACCCCCGATCCTCCATCTGGGCCTGTGCGAGTGTCCACTGGTGACCTCTGACATCAGAGGACCCCAGACTTCACCCTCAGACCCTGCTAAGCCATCACTTTCAGGACATGCGTCCTGTGAAGAAGCCTGGAGCTTAGTTGCTTCCTGCAGAATGGCATTAGCTCACCTCTTTCTTATTTCCGGTCACCTTTCCCCAAGCTCCCTGCTTCTTTACCCCATCAACATCCCGAGATTTGTCACCCTTCTCCTCGCTTGGCGGCCTCATGAACAAACCCTGTCTCTGCTGTAAAGCTCGGCGTCTCAGCGTTTGGCTCCCGGGCACCAGGAAAACGAACCCAGTTGGTAACATCGTGATTAAAAGGAGAAGCGACTTAACAACCTAAGTGTCCATCATCGGATGAATGGATAAAGAAGATGTGGCACATATATGCAATGGAATATTACTCAGCCATAAAAAGGAATGAAATTGAGCTATTTGTAATGAGGTGGATGGACTTAGCATCTGTCATACAGAGTGAAGTAAGTCAGAAAGAGACAGACAAATACCGTATGCTAACACATATATATGGAATTTAAGGGAAAAAAATATCATGAAGAACCTAGGGGTAAGACAGGAATAAAGATACAGACCTACTAGAGAATGGACTTGAGGATATGGGGAGGGGGAAGGGTAAGCTGTGACAAAGCGAGAGAGTGGCATGGACATATATACACTACCAAACGTAAGGTAGACAGCTAGTGGGAAGCAGCCGCATAGCACAGGGAGATCAGCTCGATGCTTTGTGACCACCTAGAGGGGTGGGATAGGGAGGGTGGGAGGGAGTCGCAAGAGGGAAGAGATATGGGAACATATGTATATGTATAACTGATTCACTTTGTTATAAAGCAGAAACTAACACACCATTGTAAAGCCATTATACTCCAATAAAGATGTAAAAAAAAAAAAAAAAAAGGAGAAGCAGCTGGAACACGCCTACTTAAGCACCTCCCAAAGCTTTCTCCTGCCTTCGTGAGGAAGCCCAGTCTGGCCCCTGCCTGCTCTGCTGAGCTCTCTATGGTTGCACTTACCTGGACCTATCAAGTCAGCTGCAGCGGCTCCCAGCCTGCTCATTCCCGAGTGTTAAGTGAGACACGGCTGCTGAAATGCTGCACGAAGACCCCCAGGTGCAGAGTGGGACCAGCTCCCAGGCAAGGCCGGTCCAGAGGCTCATCTACAAGAGAAGCTGGTCTCAAGAGGAGAAACTGACTCTATCGCATTCCGGCATCACTAACCATCAGGGAGCACTTTCTTTCTCGCACTCCCTAAGTGTTTGATTTAGTGTAGCTCAAACCCTAATGAGACAACTCCAACATCTCAAAGGTCTGACACAAGCTTGTTAGCCACACGTGGTGTTACAAAGCGTCACACCCTAGCAGCTTGAAGCACAAATGCATTACCCCAGTCGTGGAGGTCTCACCGGGCTGACATCTAGGTGTCCCCAGGGCTGCTCCCTCGGGTGGATGCAGGGAGAGTCCACTGCCTGGCCTTTGCCGGCCTCTCGCGGCCCCCGGTGCTCTTCCTCCACTCTCCATGGCCTCACCCCCCCACATCTTCTGCTCTGACTCAGACCCTCCTGCCCCCATCCTCCCCCGTAAGGACGCTTGTGGTCACCGGGACCCCATCCCCATCACCTGGAACAGCCTCCCTGTCGCAAGATCTTCAACTTGGTGACGTCAGCAAAGTCCCCTTTGCCACATCAGGTAACCTACCCACAGGTGCTGGGGTGAGGATAGGGACTTCTCTAGGGGGTGTTTTTCTGCCATTAACACTCCCCCAACATCCCACTGGGTGTCCCTTTCTGGTGGACTGTCCTCTCTGTGGCCACTGCTGGACCAGCTGCCCCTCGTGACACCTCTGAGGCCTCATATTCTCTTTTCAGCAGAGGAGAGAAAAGAAAAGAAGGGAAAATCTGTATGTGCACTTTTTTATGCTTTGAGACTAGAAATCAGGGGGTAGAGATGGGAGTGGTGCACCCACAGCCACCCCTACTGACCCACCAGCAACACTTCTGATTCCTGTCCTCACAGCCTTGCTGTCTGCTGGCCAAGAGGCCTTAGGTCCAGAGGGAGGGATGCACCCACCAGGAGACAGGACGGCTCCGCTGAACGGGAGGTTAAGTCATGGGGCTGGAAGGGTCCGAGGGCTGATGGGTGGGCTTCCCGCAGAAGCATCAGGCCTTAAAGATGTCGTGCTCCAGCCACTCCTTCCAGGTGACCTCTGTCAAGGCCACGCAGTCACAACCGTGGCCTGCAGAGCTCTGTGCAAAGGCCTGGCTGACCTGCTCATGACATGACAAATGGTAGGGCCTGGGGTCCCCAGGCTTCCCCATTTGTTTGCTCGCCTGGCCGTGGGCCTCACCTCCATCTGCTGTCGTTGCCCCAAACCCTCCCGCACGTTCTGCAGCAGAAGAGCAGCTGTGAGGTGAGTCCAGGGGCAAACGGGAGAAGCCATGTGGAGACTGGAAGGACCCTTGTTCGCAGCTCTGTTTGGGGGTGGTCCTGTGGCCCCTGTTCACACAGACGCCTGGCCTGGGTCCAGGGGAACAGGGAGGGTGTGCACCTCCACTTCCAGGTCTGTCAGCATCCAGACAGGCCCACAGTGGTTTCACAAGCCCCTGCTCTTCCCCGAAGAGAAGTGCCCCTCCTACTGCCCCCCTGGTCCCCACAGCTCCTGAGCCATTCAGAGCTGTCCTTGCTCAGGACGGGAGCGAAGGCCAGAGCTGGGGCGGCAGCTGGGCTAGCACGGGCTGGCTGGGCTCCAGAGGGGCTTCTGGAAAAAAGCTACACCCCTGGAATCTCTCCAGATAGAGACTCTGAGGCATCAGAATTCAACCCCCAAAGTGGATTGTTCATCCACGCAAGAGCAGCGGGAGAGGGGGTAGGGCCTGGGTGGAGGGGTCATTGGTCAGGAGCCTGCACCCCCTTGTCAATCAATCAGCTCTGAGCTTCCCCAGGCCAGACGGCCACTCTGCTGCCCCAGGACTGAGCACGCAGCATGCCCTTATTAGCTGGACACCTTGGCCAAGCCACTCCCTCACTTCCTGTGTCCTTGATTTTAGAAAGGCCCCAGGGCTTCCCTGGTGGCGCAGCGGTTGAGAGTGCGCCTGCCGATGCGGGGGACACGGGTTCGTGCCCCGGTCCAGGAAGATCCCACATGCCACGGAGCAGCTGGGCCTGTGAGCCATGGCCGCTGAGCCTGCGCGTCCGGAGCCTGTGCTCTGCAAAAAAAAAAAGAAAGGCCCCAGCAGCACCTGCTTCACATCTGTGCTGCTCGTGAGAGATGCACACGTGGACGGTTCATTACGGTGCCTGACAAAGGCCCAGCAAAGGGGCCGAGGGCAGCAGAGCCCGGACACGGCGCTGCCCTCAGGGTGCCACGTGGGGAGCAGCCTGAGGACAGGCCCTGGGCCCCAGGCTCCGGCCTGCACGCAGGAGAGGAACACACACGACAAGAGGTGAATTGGGAGATGGGTCAGAACACGCGTGATGTGGGCTGTATTTCTCATCCTTTTCTTGCACGAAGCCGCTGCTCTGCCAGGCACGACACAGCATTTCCATGGAAACCACTTGGTCAGCTGGGCCCCGTCTCACTGACACTGCCGTGGAATCGTGCTGTCCTCTGGGTAACGGACCGGATTACCGAGTGGGGGGAAGACAGCACATTTGCAAGCTCACACCCGACTCCCCGCCTGCACGCTTCTTTCTGGAGGCTGTAACTGAGCTGCTTTGTTGCTGCTTAACAAGGCCTGGGGGCTGATGCTTTAAAGAAAGAAGAAAAGACGCTCTTAAGCTGTCAAGTGCTTGCTTCAAACAGGTCAGCAAGGAGGCAGAGGAAGGGGCCGGTGGTTATTAAGGAATCAAAGGCGGTGCGGGAAGAGCCGCCAGGGAAGGGCCCCTACCCACTGCCCAGCGCCCAGGGCACAGAGGTGGCAGAGACCTCCCGAGCCCCACATGGGCCTGGATTGGCGTGGCCTCACGCTGCCTCCTGGCTGCTTCCCATCCACACCTCACACACAGCACACACACCTCACGCCCATCACACACACACCACACCGTGTACACACACACACACAGCACACACACACTGCACACACAGACACAACTCACGTCCATCACACACACACCACACAGTGTACACACACACACACACACACACACACAGCTCACATCCATCACACACACACACACAGCACACACAGACACAGCTCGCGTGCATCACACAGACACCACACAGTGTACACACACACACACACAGACACAGCACACACCTCATGCCCATCACACACACACCACACATACACACACAGCACACACCTCACACCCATCACACACACACCACACAGTGTACACAGACACAGCTCACGTGCATCACACACACACCACATGACACACAACACAGTGTACACACACATACACACACAGCACACACACACAGTGCACACAGACACACCTCACATCCATCACAAACACACAACACACACCACATGACACATACCACAGCGTACACACACAAACACACACATCAGACACACGTCACATCATCACACACACCACAAGACACATACCACACTCACGTGTACACACACATGCATACACTACAAATACACATACCACACAGTACACAAATACACACACCACACACGTGCACTCATATGCACACCACACACATGTACACACATACACACACACCCCACACATCAAGCACATAGTTTCATACAGTCAATCAACACACGCTGCCATCCCTATGAACCAACCTCGTAGGAAGTGCCCTGTGGGGTGATGATGAGCGAGACACGGTCCTTACCGGCCACTCGGGGCACTTACCTAAATGACCTCATTAGTTTTCACATAATCTCAAGAAGCACTTATTTCTTATCAAGTTTCTGAAGAATCACAACCTCAACCAGCAACTGAACAGCCTCCATCTCTTGAGCACCCACAGGTGCCCACCACCGCCTTCCCGTAACCCCCAGTGGCAGCGGGCCCCTCACGCCCTCCTAGGGGGACCGTTTCTGGGTCACAGGGGACCAGGGGACCAGCCAGGTAAGTGTCAGTGTCAGCCAGAAAATGCCAAAAACATGAGAGGAAAAACTCAAGAGTGAAGCATGAAAAGTGAGGGCTGAGACGCTGGAAAGGTGCAAAGTGCTTCCAGAGGGAGGAGCGGGTCTCCTCCATGGAAACTGATTCCCACCTGTCATCTGTTCAAACACACAAACGCTCCGGAGGGCGAGAGCCAGCTCTCAGAATGGCTAATGACCTGTGAAAGTGCACCCGTGTTCCTGGGGACAAGTCCACCTGCGTGTGCATCAGGTGTCCAGACAATCATCCTATCTCACACCCGTGGGGAGAGTAGAATTTAAGACACAAACGGTCAGCCTGTCTCAGGTTGCAGGGATGTGTCCAGAAAGTGGGAGAGCAGCGGGGCCTGAGCTGGGGAAGAGTTGACCACCACGCAGGACAGAAGACCCGCTCTTCTGCCTGTTGTGTCCACAACGGGCAGGAGGCGCGTGGGGACCGAAGGCCCGACGTCGCGTGTCACCTGGAATGTCACAGTGGTTCAGGAGCCCCCAGGGGGAGGGGCCTCCTGCTAGTGTTTCCTGAGAGTAAAAGCCCCCAAGGGGAGAAGAGGGACCAGCCTCCCTCCTCCATCTTCACCCCTCCAGCCACCTGCTGCGTGCATCCGAAGACGTCCAGGAGCTCCTGGGTTCACGACCACATGGTCAGCCCCCGGCCAGGACGTCAACGCAGAGAAACAAGGAAAGCCAGGAATATCAGCGGACGCACGCAGGTGTGCCCCCCTGGTCCCTGGCATCCTGCACTCGGCAGGGGAGAAGCTCTGGCCAAAGTGTGTTTCAGACAATCTCTGCGAGGATGCTGGCGTACGAACAACCCTGAGTGAGGAGCGTCTCGCTCCGGGGCTCAGGGCCTGTGTGCTGGGGCCCAGGAGCATGAAAGGGCTCCATGTGGACGACGAGCCTGCAGCTTGACCCCTTAGAAGGGATCCGGGCTCCGCAGGCACAGAGCTCCTCCCCGAGACGCCCCGCTGTCCGTGCAGGGGTCGCTGGGCCCCGCACATCACCCTGCAGGGGCTGGGGCCGTGGAGCTGGCACGGAAATGCTGACACCCTGACGCCACTACGGCTGTGTCACATGCTGTCCTCGGTCCCGAAGGGGTCGTGCGCCTTCCACCTCGGTCCCTGAAGCGGGCGGGTCCCGTGAAAGCTCCGACCGTCCACCGTTCTGGGCAGTGGTTGTGAAGAGAAGCAAGAGGGGTCTGAGGGCCTCCAGGGTCCACGGACAGGACTCAAGCCCAGTCCCCGGGAACTGGTACAAAGCCATCTGCGAAACTCACCAGGAAACCAACGTCCCGCTAAGGAGGGGATCAGCCGCCGGGGGGCAGGTTCAAGGTCTCAGAGACAGATGCCCAGACGGCATGTTGATCCTTCCAAGATACCCCGAGACGCACGGCTCTTCCGGAAGCACAGATGCAGGCTGGCCCGTCCGGCCTCTGAAGCAGGATTTTAGGTGTTTCCCTCACTCTCTTCTCATCTGTTTTCCTGCCAGTGAGTTGTCAACACGTCCTGAGCTCTCACTCTGCATCAGGTGCAAACCAGAGAAGCAGGTCCCGCCTCGATCCACAGAACCGTCACGACACGGAGATGCAGATGCTGTGGGGAGATGACGACACGCAGAGAAAGGAACCAGCGCACGGGATCAGGGTCGGGGCACGGAGCTCCTGGGCAGCAAGCCGTGCTGCGGGGCCGGGGGCAGGGAGAGCTGTGGTGTCAATCCTGCTCTCAGGGGCCGTGGATTTGTTGCCAGCTGGTCAGCAGCCCCATCCTCGTCCCTGCTAAGTAGTGAGAGTGACAGAGGGAAGTGACCGTCCTCCCCAAAGCTTCTGTGCCAGGTTCCTACTCTTCCCTCATCAGGCACCTCAGCCTCAGATAAGCTTGGCAGGACTGAGAGAGTAAAAGGAAACAGGGCAAAGTAAGCCAATAAAAAGAACAGAAGAAGAGGAAGAAAGCAGGAAGCAAACACACGTCCTACAATCAGCTGTCCTGGGGGATCTCGTGGAGGAATGAGGGCCGGGGCTGTGGAGCCTCTGTGGCCCTCGCAAACGAATTCCGTTTCTGATTTATTCATTTCTAAGTAATTCAGGGGGGAAATGTGAGTGTCTGGGGCCTTCTGAGTTGATTTCCAGAGTCTTACTTTGTGTGAAATCATCCCATCATGAAAAAGGAGTGCCCTGGTTTTCTTGCTAATTAAGGAACTGGCCGTGGACTTGGCGTCACAGCATTGATAGGAGGTGTCACATCCGTCAGTGGCTGTTTCTTGCCCCTGACGCTGTGTGTTTGTAGGTGTGTATGTGTGTGTGTGTGTGAGTGAGTGTGAGAGTGTGGCTAACATGTGAGTGTGCGCAAGTGTGTGAGTGTGCCCCAGGCCCCTGGTGGCCCCGCAGTGCCTGGTCCCTCCTCCGTCCCTTCCTCCCACCCAGGTCTCACCCCCCCATCACTGACCTCTCCCCATGCCCTGCATGTCTCCTGTGACCCCCATCCTGTTGGGAGGGGACCAGCCCGCAGCATGAGCCTCATCCAGTCCCCCGGACGTCACATGCCAGGCAGACCCCCCAGGAGCCCCTGGACACAGGCAGGGAGGCCCTCACCCCACAAATCCCTCGGTAAGAGAAAAAACAAAAGATAATCTAGGAGTGACGGAAGCGCCTTCCATTTACGAAGAGCTTTCAACCTCCTCAGGCCCTTCCGATGCCCCTTATCCCGTCGTGCAGGGAGGTCAGTGCCTGCGCCTACCCAACCCAGGGATCCCGCCAGGCCCTGCCCTTTGCCCAGCCCTTTGCCCAGCTCTGCACCCCAGACACAGACCCTGGTGCCCCACAGGCCGAGTGCGAGCATGTTTGTGAAGCGTCGCCTCCACGGCTCTTCCTACCAAACCCTCAGCAACTCAACAGGTTAACGCCAGGCGGTGCACACAGAAACCTGGAGCCCAGGGAGGGGTGGTCCCAGCTCTGGGCTGCGGGGGAGTGGGACACAGGGGCCGAGGGAGTTGGTGCAGACATGGCTGCTTGGGGAGCCTGGGTGGGGGCGGGTTCGCAGCCCCATCACAGAGCCCAGCCTTCTGCTCCAAGCATCCTTAATTAGGCCTCAAGGGAGCAGTGGAGGGGAGAAAAGTATTCGAATTTCTCATCTTGCTCTGCCAAGCATACTCTCGTTTATCTGAGGAAAATGGAGAGAGAGTGATTCACCCGAGCAAGCTGGGAGTTGGGGAACCGGCTCCCACCAGCAGAGTGGTGCTGTTAGAAGGAGGGCAGGGGTGGGCAGAGGCCACTGGCCCCCAGCGGAGTGCGGGCTCCGGGCCTCGTCACCCCGCCCCCCATCACCACACCGTGCCTGGCTCACAGCCTCAACCAGGAGCCCGACCAGGTGGTGTCACACGCGCCGTTCCCCCAGCGCCTGCCGTGTGGAAATCACCTAACACACTTGTGTGCCAACACGCTTGAGGGCTTAACAGAAGTCCTGTGTAAGAGGCCTTTGGAGCCCAAAGGGGCCAGCGCCTTTGAGATCAAACTGACCCTGGGGGGGCCCTCGGCAGCACCTGGGAAGCGTCGGACTGAAAAGAGTACCCTGCCCCCGAGGAAGCTGTGCTCTCAGCTCAGCTTGGAGCCTTCGTTACAAGGGTGCCTTGGCCCGCGTGCAGGTTCCCGCTGGGTCCTCCCTTTGCTCCTGCAGCTGCGAGCAGGCGTGCGAACATCCATGAACTTCAGCCCCCCGTCGGGGTGACCATGTCTCCTCCCCAGGTCACTGAGCTCAGCTCTCAGGAACAGCCGAGCCTGCGTTTCTGGTACATCAGAGCTTTGTGAACTCCGGGGTTTCCTTTCTGTCACCAGACCCCGAAACCCTTATTCCTGGCACAGGGAGCTTCTGCATGGTAGTGCAGCCTGCGACAGTGACGGTGACAGGCAGGGTCTGCGAGGGTAAGGTCCCCGCCCTGGTCACACACTACGCGGGGTGGAGCGGGGCCTTCTGATTCTAGAGCCGTGAGGTCGGGCCCAGCAGCCCTTACGGTGTTCTCTAAGTGAGACAGCCCTCAGATGGGAAATGAAGAAACGTCCTCATCCCGCTCTGGTCTCTCAAAGCCTAGAAATAGCAGACCCTGGAGAAGGGACCCTCTGGCCGAGCACTCGCCACACCTGTGGAGGTTGATCTGAACTGCAGAGGTAGCTCGAGTGCTGAATTCAGTCCTTGGGGCTGGAGGGGATTCTGGCCCTGCCAGACCTCTCCCTCCGGAGCACAGGGGCTTCGGCCTGGCCGGGAGGGCGGTGGTTTGCCAAACTGGAAGGAAGGATGTCTTTGAACAATTCTCAGGACATTCATTTTAGAAAAGAGCTGAGTCATGGTCCGCAGCAGGCCAGACGGGGGGGGGGGGGGGTGTGGGGGGGGGGCCCTGGCGGAACTGAAATGTTTGGAAGCGCAGAGGAAAGGAGGAGTCACAGCTTCGTCATTTCATCCTCAGGGCCCGGGCAGGCCCACGTGACATTCATCACCCTGTCCTAACGCCATAAGGAGGTGCAAGTCGCCCTCAGCCGAGACCCTCAGACCAGACCCCAGCGCTCACACACACACACACACACACACACACACACACACACACACACACACGACTCACGCATCATTACTGCTGAGGCTCGGGGATGAAAGCTCATTCGGATCTTGATGGGACCACAATTCCATTAGGAAGACAAATCTGATGACAAAATGAATCTAGAATCGAGTCAAATCAAAGTGTCTCCTGGATGACGAATTTCAGTTTTTTCACACCAGAGCGCACATCCTTCTGAAGGAATGTGTCAGGGGGCCCAGGGACCAACCTCTAGGAGAAATTAAGTCTGGGGACCACCAGTATGAGACTCAAAGTCAGATTTCACGACGCACAGCCTTGGGCTTCGTGGCATCAACAAGTGGCATAAAAATCACATCCACGCACAGGGCTGTCCTGACAGCTAACTGATATAACACACAGACGGGGCATAGAAGAGGGCCCGGAGTGATGTGCCTCTCAAGTGCTGACTCTTACGGCTGTCCACAAGTGCCTGCTCGACAGTCTGGTGGTGGAAACTTGGGTCTTATTTCTTAGTGTTTCTGCCAAACCACTGGGAGCTGGCTGTGCTCAGGGAGCCACAGCGGCTTAGGGCCTCAAACCCCTCGGGTGGGCCAGGCTGGACGGCGGCCTCTCCCTCCTTTTGTTGACCTGAGGTGAGGAAACCTTGCCCAGCCTCAGCCCTCCTGGATCCTGAACAGCCCCGGAGGCTCAGGAATCCCCTGTCCTACAGAGCCTACAGGGAAGGTCCTGGAAAGGAGAACCAGTCCCAGGAGACGCCAGGCACCTCCCCCCGCCCCCACCGGGGGCTAAAGAGGGGAACAGAGGTGGGGCATCCCGAGGATGCCGGCTCCGGGATGGCAGGTAGGGGACCTGGAGAAGATCTGCCCAAGAAACGTGTGCCCTGGGTGTGACCCAGGGCCCCGGGCATCCTGGGAGACCCTGCACCCCGTGCAAACTGCGGAGGACGCAGGGACAGCCCTGCCCATCGGGGCCCCGTGCACATCCGGACTTGGTCCCCTCGGATTCGAGGCCCAGGTGAGTGGCTTCACCTCTGCAGCTCTGTTTCCTCTGAAAAGGGCCCCAGGGCTGTGGGAGTGCTGAAGATCCTGTGTAAACAGAAGGAGGCAAGGGCAGGGGTCTCTGTGCTGGGGAGGCCTGGGAAGAGACCGCAGCCCAGGCCGGAGGAGCCCCGTGCTCGGTTACGAGGCTCCGGGGGGCTGAGCTGGAGGATCCGGAGGGAAGACAGAGGAAGGCCCTCCAGTGACCGCCCGGGGAGGACAGACCCCGATGGCTGGACGTCCTGCACAGGATGAAATGCAGAGCCGGGGGAGAGGCGGCCGGGCAGCTCCCGAGGAGGTCGGAGCCGCAGGGAGGGGAGGTCGGAGCCCGGGGATTCACAGCTCACCAGGTCACCTGCGGGACAGACCTGCCCACCCAGCCCGACCCTGAGGGGTCCCCATAAAGAAGGGTGAGATGACAGTGTTCCTGAACCCACGCCCATGTCCTTCCACAGCTCAGGGCTTCATAAGGACCATTACACCCTCGGGAAGACCGACTCGGTTAAGTGATCTTTCCAAGGTCGCAGAGTGGACGGCTGAACCTGCCTCTTCCTTCCTCGCGGGAGCCACCTGGGCAGCTGTGGGTGCACCCCCCGGTGGGGGGACACTCAAGGGTCCTCATCACTCACCCCCAGCAGTGGCTCCCCAGGAGGGGGCATCCCCACAGGGACATCTGGTGGCGTCTGGAGGCAGTTTTGATCATCAGAACCTGGGGGTCAGGGGCTCCTGGCAGCCGGTAATCGTGGAGGTAGAAGTTCGGGGTGTCACTAGGTGTGCAGAACAGGGGCTACTCAGCCGCGAATGCTCACAGCACCAGGTCAAAAGGCTCTGACCACGGTGAAGCCGCGTCCTCCCCTGGAGAGTCTCCACCAGGATGGTTCCTTCAGCCCATCCTTCCTGCTTTTCAAGGGCCCCATTCCCACAGTCCCTCCGGGAACCGTTCCCGGGTCCGACTGTTACCACTTTTCCCGAAGGGCAGCAGCAGGTACGGGGTGGGGGGCCTTGCTCCTCGTGCCCGCTCGCACCCCACCAGCCCAGGGAGTCAGCGCCCATGATGCCCACTACCACCCAGCGGCCGAGAGGGTCCCCAGGTGGTCACCCCACGCTTTCCAGAACAGAGAAGACAGTGGGACACCCCCAATCACGGGGCCAGCCGTCTAAACATCTGGGGGACCCTCTCTGCCCAGCCAGCAGCCTTCTCACTCTTTTTCTTTCTGAGAAAACATCAATCATTCCCGAAAATCCAGGCTTGGAAAATGAGTAATGGATGCTGGCCCAGGCTGAGTGACAGAGGACAACAGCAGTGCTGGTGTGTGACAAAGCCGCAGTGACACCCTGATTGTAGGCCCATGGGCTTAGCAGGTTACCCAGCAAGAGCAGACAGTCTTGGCAGGATTAATCACCACCTGGAAAACAATTTCACACTAGACTAAACAGAAGAGTGAAATAATAAATGCATTGCATTGTCCAGTTCTTAACCTGGGCCTTGATGTAGATTACAAACAAGTCAATTATTCTCAGCAATGACAGAAACTCATCTTGTTTAGCAAAATAAGATGAAGAGGTCTGGGGTGGAGAGCCGGCGATGTGAGTGAGGGACCCCGTCCCGGGATGATAAACATCTAACATTGAGCCTTCGCTCCGCCGCCGGCTTCCACAGGAGATACCCCGGCTCGTCCCCATCTGAGAGCAGAGGAAGAAGAGGAAAGCGTACCAGCTACTAGGGAGCTGTTATAAAATATAGACGCAAAGCATAAAAATGCAGTTATTTTTCAATAAAGCATCCCATCTCTCTGGGGATTTAGCTCCTGCTCTCACATCCTGTTCCGTGTCTCCTGGAGCAGGTGTTTCGGCTCTGCGAGGACCAGACCACGGACCAGGAAGATGCACTTGCTTCCCAAGACAAGGCTGGGCTGCTTTCACCATCGCCTGCTGGGATGTTAAACCATCCGAGAGGTGTTTAAAGAAAGCACTTTCATCTTAGAGTAAATGGGGTTTTGTACCTGTAGATCCATGGTGCAGGCAAAGAGAAACCCTTTCACCTTTGATTCTGGGGTTTTAAGCTGTGGTGCTGACAGAGTCGGGGCTTCCGGAGCCGCGGTGCATGGAGCTCTGGAGGTGATCGAGTTTCACTCTGGGCAGTGGAGGGTTTTGGAACAAATAGAATTGCTTTTGCTCAGATGATGGTTGCAGTGCTCCTTGAAGTATAAAAGTGTCCTTGAAAATCGCTGAGTGCCCGGACACACCACAGAGCCTGTGGTTCCCCCGCGCCCTGTAACCCGTGGCCCGTGGAGTTGCTTTTTGCTCTCCGCCTGTGTGTTTGGGAGGGAGCAGGGAGTGTGACCGTCTGTTACAAGCTGCTGTTACCCAGCTACTTGGGGCCCCAGACGGGCAGCCGTGGACACAACTGCCCAGACATTTCAGATTCTCTTACATGACTCACCACACACAGAAAATGTACAAGGAAACATATGCTGTGGGCTTGTCCAAAGCGCACATATTTGTGTGGACAGAGGTTATTTACTTGCTGGACCACAGGCTGAGCCTGTGGACCACAGGCTGAGCCAGGCCCCCCGCTGCTCTCTGCTGCCCCCAGCCCCTCCGCACTGCTGTGCTTCCAGCGGCCACGTAATCCATAGTTAGTAAATAAATGAATAATCCTGTTCTGTTCATCACAGGAAAAGCCTTCTCCTCTCCCTGTCCTGCTTCCTTGTCTACCTCAAGCCCCGTCAGAGCCCCTAGAGCTGGCCAGTCCAGCAGGAGATGATCAACCTCACCCAGACGAGGGCCGGCTGGGGTCTGGACCTCCTGAAGGACAGAGATCTGGGCCCTTGTCAAGCCCCCCTGCCCCCGCCTGGGACAGGATGGAACTGAGAGGGGGGGCGAGGCTGGGCGTGTGGCCCAACAGTGAGAAGGTGGCCTGTCTGACGCCCCGGGTCCACTCAGAGAGGGAAGAGAGAAGCCAAGAAACCCAGGAAGCTCAAAGGCAAGACTCTCTGAACGATGAGCTGCATTGCTCTTCAATTGCCACGTTTGTTCAACCTCTAAAATCCACATTAGCCTTGCCCATCGGGAGTCTCTGGCTCTGTGGACACGGAACCCCAAGTTTGCACGTGCATGGCTGACCCCAAACCTTTACCAGAAGGGTTCCATGAGCTAATAGGCCTCCAGCCCCAGGCCCAGGCGGCAGGCTCCTAGGGGGCCCCTGGAGACAGCAAAGCCACCGGGCTGCCCCGGTTCAGGTGAGCGGGCAGAACCTGTGCTATGCACAGAGGGGTCTGGGAAATACTTTTTCCCCAAATATTTCCCTTGCAGGGTAACCCAGAAGCCGCCCACGCCTTGACCTTGCCTTCTGAATTACTGCATCCGTGTCGCCGAGCGGGGACCACAAGCTAAGAGCGGCCTCCTGCTGGCGCGGAGCTTAGGAGAAACGTGTCTCCGGTGGGGACAGGACCTGGAGAAAGAGAAACCCGGGCCCCGGAAAACCAAAGTCCCGGGCGTCCAGAACATGGTGACGGCGAGGCAGAGCAAGGGGACGGGGCAGGAAAAGGGGCCGAGGGACCCCGACGAGCCCCATGTGCTGCGGCCCTCCAGGTTCCCCCTCCAGACCCCCTCCCGGCCGGGAAGTCGGGACCCTCGTGTGAGCCGCTGCCTTCAGCCGAAGTGGGTCCCGGGTCAACGAGCACGTCCCTCTCCCTCGTCTGCAGTGGGCAGTGAGTAAAGGCATGCAGATTAGTTATTCCTCATAAATGATAATAATAAAACAATAGCGCACGTAAGGCTTCACTGGGCCCGGGCTGGGGAAGAGCCCGGCAGCCGCAAATCTCGGAAGCCCGGATCTTCCACAGACTGGAAACACTGTTTACACGAGTGACGTGGGGGAGGACAAGGACATGTGGGTCGAGGAGCTGGTGGGGACGGAGTCCTGGCTTTCCATGAGCGTCTGACCAAGGAGCGATATCCAGAGCCCAGCCACCTACCCCAGCCTCGGGGGGAAAGCAGGGCGCTCGTGGGTGCCCCGAGGCTCTGAGAAGCGTGGCTCGTTCAAGGTCAAAGAACAGAACTGGAAGCAGAGCCAGGCCCAAGGCTCCTCGCCCACGACCTCCAGCCGCTGACAGAGAAGCCAAGGAAGGTCGGTGCTCCTCCCAACCAAGTCCCCGTCCTCCGGCAGAACCCTGACCGCTCTGCACCAGGCCTTGCCTGCACTCAGCTTCTCAGAGAGCATCCGCCACTGACCCCCGTCCAGCCCCAAGCCCTGCCCCTGTGGACAGCCGCCCCCCACCACCTGCCCGGGAGCCACCCGCAGCAGGGACACCATTTATCACTTTAAAGGGGTCCTCACGTTCCGATCTTCGGGCCTCTAATTTATTGGCCTCAAGGATGAGGGACCCGGAAATCATTACCGACTGGTCCTGGGAGGCCTTTTAGCATCCCCCCAGGCGCAGCCTCAGCTGACCCATCCGGGTTCGGTGGAGCTGCACCTCCTCCCCTCCTGATCAGGCGGCTCCCGGACTGCCCGTCTGTCCTGCATCCACCTGGCACTCGCCCGGAGCCTCCCCTTCCCAACATCACGACCTGCCTCTCATCTCCCGCTCTCACAAACCCGAAGACAGAAGGTGGCCGGCCCCCTGGAGGTGTCTCCTGTCCCCCTGAGCACAGCCCTCTGCCCTGAGCTCTCCGCTCACTGAAGGAAGGAGGTCCCCCTGTCCCAGCCGGGCCGTGCACAAGTGGGAAAGTCCTCCGAGGCTGAGACGAGGACAGGAGATGGTCCCCGCGGTCCCGGGGCCCAGGGTCGGGCACTGTCTTGAGACAGGGGACCTCAGCAGCTGCCTCTGGTTGCCCTGGTGGGGTGGGGCAGAGCTTGGGTGCTGGGACCTCAGTTTCTGCTGCTGAGATGTCCCTGCCGGCCGTCACTCCACAGTGGTGAATCATGAGAGTTAAATCAAATATTACACATTTTTACGTGACATGTCACCGAGTGTCACTCACAGGGACAAAGGAGGTCATGTGCACATTACCTGGATGTTCCCTGAGCAGCAGCCTTACCTGCCGGCACTCTCCTGTCGCTGAAAGGACATCCCACACCCCGGGGCCAGGAGGCTCCGCCAGGGCTCACGTGACCACAGCCAAGCCAGTCACTCCTTAGCCAGGGGCTGTGAGCAGGTGCATCCCTCCTGCTAGAGATGGGGGTGGGCAGGGGGGGACAGACATTTTCAGGTTCCGTCAGCCTGCGATCTCCCCTATGACAAGGGGACCCCCAATTTTTCGAAGTAATAGAATCTTTTTTTGTAGTTTTTTTCCCATTTGGGGAGCCAGCTATCTAAGGATTACAACATTAAAAAATAACTCCAGATAAGGGAATTTAGAAAGTCACAGGGAGAAGCACAGACTCAGAAAACACCGGAGGAGACATTTTTTTCAGCTCTGGCTGATCCCTGGCAAAGAGGCAGCCTTCAATCTTCAAAAAAAAAAGAAAGAAAGAAAAGGAAAATAAAGACTAAGGGGGAGAATCTGATTTCCAGATTTGCCACATTAAAAGAGTCAAGTGTCCAGTTTTCAACAACAACAAATCACCAGGGAAACAAAGAAACAGGAAAGTCCCATTCAAAGGAGTAGAATAAACTGAAAGAAGCCATCGCTGAGAAAGCCCAGACACTGGCACAACTAGGCAAATGCCTAAAAGCACATTTATGCTTTATTTTTTAAATTGAGGCATATTGACATGTAACATTACATTAGCTTCGGGTGAACAACATCGTGATTGGATATTTGTATATATTGTGAAATGATCACAAGAAGTCGAGTTAACACCTGTCCCCACAAACAGTTACAAATGTTTTTCCTTGCAATGAATACTTTTAAGATTTACTCTCTTAGCAACTTTCAAATATGCAACACAGTATTATTAACCATAGTCACCATGCTATATGTTGCATCTTCAGGAGTTATTTTTTTTATAATTGGAAATTGGACATTTTGACCCCTTTCACCCATTTTGCCCACCCCCATCCCTGGCCTCTGGGAACAACCAGTCTGTTCTCTGCGTCCATGAGCCCAGTTATGTTGCTGGTGTTGTTTAGTTCCAGGTAAAAGTGAGATGAGATGGGATTTGTCTTTCTCTGTCTGACCTACTTCACCTAGCCCTCAAGGTCTATCCGTGTCATCACAGATGGTAAGATCACATTCATTTTTTATGACTGAATAATATTCCATTGTATATGTATATACCACATTTCTTTATCCATTCAGCCATCGATGGAAACTTAGGTCATTTCCATATCATGGTTATTGTAAATAATGCTTCAATGAACATGAAGGTGCATATGTCTTTTTAAATTATTGTTTTTGTTTTCTTCAGATACATACCCAGGAGTGGAATAGCTGGATCATATGGTAGTTCTATTTTTAATTTTTAAAGGAACCTCCATCCTGTTTTCCATAGTGACTGCACAAAATTACATTCCCGCCAACAGCGTCCAAGGGTTCCCTTTTCTCTACATCCTGGCCAGCATTTGTTATTTATGTTCTTTTTGATGATAGCTATTCTGACAGGTATGGGTGATATCTCATTGTGGTTTTGATTCTCATTTTCCTGATGATTAGTGATGTTGAGCACCTTTTCATATAGCTATTGGCCATCTGTATGTCTTCTTTGGAAAAATGTCTGTTCAGGTCTTCTGCCTATTTTTTAATTGTTTTTTGTTGTTGTTGTTTTGATGTTGACTTGTACAAGTTCTTTTTATATTTTGGGTATTAACCCCTTACTGTATGTATCATTTGCAAATATCTTCTCCCATTCAATAGGCTCCCTTTTCATTTTGTTGATGGTTTCCTCTGCTGTGCAAAAGCTTTTTAGTTTGATTTTAGTTTACTTTTTAGTAGTCCCATTTGTTTATTTTTGCTTTTAGTGTCAAATCTAAAAAAATTATTGTCAACACCTTTGTCAAAGAGCTTACTGTCTATGTTGCACTATGTTTTCATCTAGGAGTTTTATGGTTTCAGGTCTTACATTCAAGTCTTTAATCAATTTTGAGTTAATTTTTATGTATGGTGTAAGATAGTCATCTAGTTTCCTTCTTTTGCATGTGGCTGTCCAGTTTTCCCAACACCATTTATTGGAGAGACTGTCCTTTCCCCATTTTATGTTCTTGGCTCTTTTGCCATAAATTAGTTGACCATATATGTGTGGGTTTATATCTGGGCTCTCAATTCTGTTTCATTGATCTATTGTGTCTGTTTGTATGTGAGTACCAAACTGTTTTGATTACTGTAGCTTTGTAGTATGGTCTGAGATCAAGAAGTGTGATGCTCCCAGCTTTGCTCTTCTTTCTTAAATTTGCTTTGGCTATTTGGGGTTTTTTGTGATTCCATACAAAGTTAAAAATTTTTTTTAATATTTCTTTGAAAAAATGCCATTGAAATTTTCATAGGGATTGCATTGAATATGTAAATTGCTTTTGAGTAGTAGGAACATTTTAACAATATTAATTCTTCCAATCCATGAGCATGGAACATCTTTCCAATTATTTGCATCTTCTTCAATTTATTTTATCAAAGTCTTATACTTTTCAGTGTACTGGAAACTTTACTTCTTTGGTTAAATTTATTCCTATGCATTGTATTCTTTTTGATGCAATTGTAAATGAGATTTTTTTCTTCATTTCTCTCTTTGATAGTTTGTTATTAGTGTACAGTAACACATTAATTTTTGTATATTGATTTTGTATTCTTCAAATTTACTGAATTTGTTTATCAGTTCTAAAAGCTTTTTGATGGAGTCTTTAGGGCTTTTTATATATAATATAATGTCATGTGCAAATACTGACAGTTTTACTTCTTCCTTTCCAATCTGGATTCCTCTTATTGCTTTTTCTTGCCTAACTGCTCTGGCTAGGACTTCCAATATTATGTTAAGTAAAAGTGGTAAGTGTGGGCATCCTTATCTTGCTCCTGATCTTACAGGAAAAGCTTTCAGGTTTTCATCATTGAGTATGATGTTAGCCGTGGGCTTGTCATATTGGCCTTATCTTCACACTCTCCATCTGTCATGCTCCAAAGCACCAGTATGTCTCAGAGAGGAACTCTTACAGGTGTCTAGTAGCCCAGTTTTAGCAGCTGATGCCCAGAGACACCCCTGAATGCATGGCTCTATTGGCCCAGGAGGCTTCCTTTCTGAGTCACACAGGATGGTTAACAATCCCTGTGGTTCTTGGCAGGTTATACCCCCAGGGCACAGCACAGCAGCAGAATGAAACACACCTTCAGGACTTTCCTGGTGATCCAGTGGTTAAGAATCCACCTGCCAATGCAGGGGACACAGTTTCAATCCCTGGTCTGGGAGGATCCCAAATGCCATGGGGTGACTAAGCCCATGCACCACAACTACTGAGCCTGCACTCTAGAGTCTGCAAGCCACAACTACTGAGCCCACACGTCACAACTACTGAAGCCCGTACACCTTAGAGCCCGCACACTTCAACCACTGAGCCCACACGCCACAAATACTGAAGCCCGCATGCTCTGGGGCCCACGTGCCACAAGCTACTGAGGCCCACATGCCTAGAGCCCATGCTCCACAAGACAAGCCACCAGAATGAAAAGCCCACATACCACCACGAAGCGCGGCCCCCGCTCACCACAACTAGAGAAAAGCCACGTGCAGCAATGAAGACCCACCACAGCCAAAAAAAAAAAAAGGAATAAATAGAAAGAAAGAAACACACCTTCAGTCTTTCTGTGAAAGAGGCCTATTTGCTTATTTTGGAGCTTCAGACTGGTTTGGGTTCAGACTTCAGGTTGGCACATCCAGAGGCTACAGAGCTGCTCTCAGGGAACATGCACCAGGGACCACCATCTTTGCACTCCCCCCTGCCTTGCTACAGTGCACTGGTATCTCCCAGAAAGGAGCTTATAATTAGTTTGGAGCCCTGATTTTTGTGACTGTCACACAGGGGACACCTCAGGTCACCTGGTCTGGTGGCCAGCAGGGCCACTTGCAGTCCCACAGGACTGTATATATTTGCACACTCTAAGAGCTGCTGCCCAAGGGTCTGGCTTCCAATCAACCTGAATCTAAGTGCTGACCAAGAAACCCCTCTTCAGGATACTGACAGCTCTTGGCACATCCTTAATACTGGGAGTTATTCAAAATAAAATAGGTTGCTTGGACAATGACAAAGGTTCCACAGACAACAAAGAACTGGGTCAATGTGAAAACACAAGGTTCATCTCCTACATGAGGCCATTTTTTCAAGACTAGGAGAGGTGGCTGTTTCATCTAATACATAGAAACCAACACAGATGGTCAAACAAAATGAGGATACAAAAGACTACATTCCAAACAAAAGAACCAAATAAAACTTCAGAAAAAAATGTTTTTAATAAAACAGAGATAAGTAATTTACCTGATAAATAGTTCAAAGTAATTGTCATAAAGATGCTTACTGAACTGGGGAAAGAATGGATAATCACAATTAGAACATCAACGAGAAGATGAAAAAATAAGAAAGTACCAAGTAGAAGTCACAGAGCTGAAGAATATAATAACAGAACTGAAAAATACACTAGAGGGATTTAACAGCAGACTACATGAAGCAGAAGAAAGAATCAGTGAACTCAAAGACAGAGCAGTGGAATGCACCCAATCAAAGCAGCAAAAGAAAAAAGAATTTTTAAAAACGAAGCTAGCTTAAGGGACTTTGGGGATACCAAAAGGACTAACATTCACATTATAGGGGTTCCAGAAGGAGAAGAGAGAATGAAGGGGGCAAAAAAAGTTATTTGAAGAAATAGGAAAGTTTAAAAACTTTCTTAACCTGGGGAAGGAAACAGACATCCAGATACAGGAAGCCCAGAGAGTTCCAAATAAGATAAAGCCAAAGAGATGCACACTAAGGCACATTATAATTAAAATGTCAAAAGTTAGAGACAAGGAGAGAATCTTAAAAGCAGACTAATTTTACAAAATAGAATAAAAATAAATTACCCATAAACATTGTATGCAAAATGCAAATCTATCTTATTATTATTAGATTCAACAGGCATAAAATTAATCTCTCAAATTGTTACAAAATCTCTGAGCACTTAGTCTTTAATTACTAACAAACAATTCATGGACCAGCATTAGTCCATGGACCAGACTTTGAAGGGCCCTGCTCTAAGTATTCAGTAATTAATCAGTGCATCATCATTAAATTATTTATTGTGTGCCTGCCGTGTGTCAGGTCATAAATCAAACACATAAAATTGTACTCGCTTACATGAAGCCACTAGTCTGTGAGGAAGGACGTTAAACAAAGCAATGGCCATAGATTAACATGTAATCAAAATGGTCGTAAAAACTGCTGTGATTGTAAATTGTATCTGTTGACTCATCTGGCTTAGGGATGCCCAGATAACTGGTGGAATGTTATTTAAACGTGTGTCTGTGAGGGTGTTTGCAGATGAGATTAGCCTGTGATGCAGCTGACTGAGTAGACTGTCTTCCCCAGCGTGAGTGGGCATCACCCCATCCACCCAGGGCCTGAATGGAACAAAAGGGTGGAAGAGGAATTCACCTCTTTTTCTGCTTCTCTGCTGAGCAGGCACATGTCATCTTGTCTCCTGACAGAACTGGGATTCACATCACTCCCTGGTCCTCAGGGTTTTGACCCAGATGGAGTTCAGCTTCCCCTGCTTGCAGACGGCAGGTCATGGGACTTGCCAGTGTCCATAACAACATCAGCTAATTCCTCATCATAAATATCCTTTTATATCCTATCATTTCTGTTTTTCTGGAAAAGGCTGCCTATTACATCTGTGAAGGCAAAATACAGTTAAATCCAAACGCCTGTGTGACTCAGACTTAGGGGACCTGGAGTGGTGATCAGTGAAAGCTCTCCAGAGGAATCAACATTTCTCTGAGCCGAAGAAGGAGTTGGACCAGCCAACCAAGGAAAAGGGGAAGGGGAAAGCCTTTGAGGCAGTGGGAACAGCCTATGCAAAAACCCAGGATCAGTGGGAAAGCCATCTGTGGCACGCCACAGGGGAGGAAGACAAAGTTAGAAGGGCTGACAGGTCAGACCACCCAGAGGCTTTCAGGGACAGTCACAACTTTGGGTCAACTCTGAGAGCGAGGGGAAACCTATATGGGGTTTTAAACAGCAGGGGTAAGTTTTGTTTTTGTTTTTGTTTTTTTGTTTTTTGTGGTACACGGGCCTCTCACTGCTGTGGCCTCTCCCGTTGCGGAGCACAGGCTCCGGACGCGCAGGCTCAGCAGCCATGGCTCACGGGCCCAGCCGCTCCGCGGCATGTGGGATCTTCCCGGACCGGGGCACGAACCCGCGTCCCCTGCATCGGCAGGCGGACTCTCAGCCACTGCGCCACCAGGGAAGCCCCAAGATATTTTAATTAAATTTTGAAAACAATACTCTGGATGGAACAAGAGTTGATGGGATAAAGTGAATTGGAGATGATGGTGGCTGGGCTGGGAAGACGGAGGGGGGGATGAGGGGCAGCCTGGGTGCCAGTTGGGGTGCGAGGTGCACAGGTGAAGCTGGCTCCTACCCTCTGACTGCACAGCCAGGCAGGCGGGGGTATAACCATGGACACTCTGCAGGGGACAGGGTGTCCATGGAAGCCAGGAGGCAGCCTGAGAACAGAACCAAAGAAAAGCACTCCAAGTGGAGGGGAGAGGTTCTGGGAGGGATAATGGGGGAGCATAGGGTCTGGAACCCCAGAATCCTCAGACTGCAAGGATTGTCCATCAATTCATTCAGGGCGCTGGGTACATTCAATGCCATTGGCACTTCAGGCAGCCACTGGGCACTTTCGAAGTCTGAGAGTCAGCTGGGAACTACGGTCTGGAGAAGCCGCAGGAGACCAGCTCAGGGAGTGTAAGGCAACTTCTCATCTCCACATCGGGGCTGCCCCCCCCAACCCAGGGAGAAGGAGGAGGCTGCCGGGCCCTCCCCAGGGGGACCCTGGCTGACTGCACCTGCACTGGTTTCTCTCTCCGGAGAGCCGCCCTCACGAGCACTTTCCATGGGTCGAGTGAGTGTTTGGTTGAGCCCTCACTGCCACGCGGTAGGGAAGGAATCACCCCCATTTTGCAGATGAAGAATCCAGTTTCAGGGGCGTTAGGTGCCCAGCCAACGGCCACAAAGCCACGGGTGACGAGACATGAGGAGAGGCCGGCGCTGGGCTACAGAACCGTCGTGCGTCCGTGGGCCTCGGACAGTGGCAACGATAGAAAACACCGCACCGCTGGGAAGGACTAAAGGACACTGGTGTCTGAAAAGAGGAAGTCAGGTGGTTCTGTTCTTCATGCAAATGTCCACCTACAGCTGGAGGTGAGAGGCGTCTGTGTTCCTTCTCTCTTTTTATCCAACTTCAAAGAGTCACTGAAGGATTTAGCTCAGGGTCCCTGAGGGCAAACACACCATTCGCGGCGGGCACGACCCCAGAGCTTTTTGGTGTGTTTGCGTTTGAGGTATTTTCTTTTTTTTCCTTTTCTAAGCAAAAATAATTTCTGGTTTTTCATCTAAGCACATCCACTGCCGGCTCCTCCAGAGCTGATAGTCAGCCCTGTTAAAAACGCAGCTTCCCTCCGTCCTCAGGGATCTGCAGACTTGGGGAAAGTGGGCGTGGGGGGCATGTTAGTCCAGGCAGCAGCGAAGCCCCATCCCAGATGCTTCCGCTCTGTCTGCGTGGACCCTGCTCGTGGTGTCAGCTGACTCTTTGCAGGGTGTGGGTCTGGTGTGCGCCGTGTGTGAGACAGAGACAGAGAAAGGAAGGACTTTCTGTCCTTTCAGTGAGCCAGTCCAGGGAGCTGGGAGAATGTTCTTGGTGACCCCAAATGAAACCACATGAAGTATGCTTATCTTCTTTCCTCCAGAATCTTCTTTGTTTGGGCGTTTTAACCATCCCATCTTTTTCTGTGACCACAAATGAAATGCCTCCATCTCTACCACCTGTCATATTGCAGTTTGAACCATTAGTGTATCTTTCCCAAGCGTGTTTGCCCCCATCCCCTTAGCCCTGAGCCTTTAGCCTCCATGGACACGCCGCATGACACAGGGATGCAATCGATGACGTTATCTGAACCAGCCCTGAACCCTCTTTGCCGATGAGAAAACTGGGGCAGGAATCCTGGAAGTCCAGCTCTGCCAGTGCCGGACCTAACGCCCTGTCCCTGCGTCACGGCCCCGGAATACTGCAGGTGACAGAACTGACCAGGGCCGAAGGGGAGGTCAGACAGACGGAAAGGGCCCTGCACCCCGAGGGGCCACAGCTAAAACGCGGAGGGAAGGGTGGAGCCTAGTCACGCCCCGCCCCCCCCAAAGACGCACCCCTCCCTCCCAGAGATGCCTCGTGCGTTCCCATAGCAACGCACAGAGCTGGGGGTGGGATGATCTCCATCTGTTTGGAGTGTAGCCAGGGTTTATACTGAAAATACCAAACACCCTGCAGAGACTTTATCCTCGGGTAGGGCTTGTGATTTGCCAGATGCAGCAGTCAGGAGATCAGGGCGCTGCGCTCCGGTCTCAGTCCGCCCCGACACCCTGCTCTGGACGCACTGTGCAGCCAGCAGCCGAGCCCCAGCCCCTGTGAGGAATCAGGACTTTCCACCCGCCTTTACACCCCGCTCCACAGCCCGCGTTGCACCTGGCACAGTGTAGGGCCCAGCAGTGCCCAGTAGATGCTCCCTGCCCGCTGGCTCCCCCTGTCCTCACCTCTGTCCCCACAGATGCTCAGCCCATCCCTACCTGTCCTGCTTCCCAGGGATCGGCCCCTCCAGGGACGCCGGCCTGGTCCAGCTGTGGTGCTCATGGGGCTCCTGGCTGTGACAGCATCAGCCCTCAGCATGGATTTCAGGGATGTCGGTGCCATGATGGGGGCTGTCCTGGCCATGTGGGAAGGAAGAGTGGGCTGGCATGAGGCAGAGGACCCTGGGGGAGGGGAGAAGGGTGTACTGAGCCTCTGGAATCATATGACAGAGCTTCTTCTACCTCCCCAGCTCTCCCAGCCTCCCAAGGATCTGAGACCTGGCACCAGACAGAAAACACCGCCGTCCCAGCTCTCGGTCCCTCTGGGTTCGCTTGTGGAGGAGGCAGGTGTCTCTGAGTCGCCATTTAGTCTAATCATCTTGCTGAAGCTCCTGGAAAGCAAGAGTCAACACCCGAGGCCACTTCCATGTGTTCGTTTACCTTTGAGCAAAGCGCGAAGACACGTATTGACCACCCCCCGCTGCATCCCCTCAGGACCCACTTAGTAAGGACAGCATGGGAGCTGAAAGGCAGCTCAGCCACGGTGGTCTCCCCTGTGCCCCGGCACCAGCTGCAGCTCGCAGCTGACCCAACTGGAGGGGGTTCCAGGCCCCCATCAGTGCCTGGTGTCAGCTCAACACGCCTCCAGAGAGGAAGGACAGTAAAGGGCACCCCGGGGGCTCAAAGCAGAAGCAGCATCCAGTCTCAGAAGGGCTGACACTGCAATTCCCATAAATTCACAAGAAATCATATAATGGCTTAAAACGGCGATGCCTCCCGGACTCGGTCCAGAGCTGTAACCACATCGTGCGCTCTGCCAGGCCATCAGCCCAGCAGTGTGAAGCCTGGGCTACTGACAGGTGACAGCTCTGTCCACCTTGGAGTCTGAATGGAGCCTCTGCCTCCCCGGGAAACCTGTCCTCCCTGGAGCCTCTGAGATGGCTTTGCTCCCAGGCACGCTGCAAACTTGCAAACTAACCAAGGGTATGCTGGCCTGCTCACGTTTAATTTCCTCCAGGACAGCACACTGAGGAAACTGGTAAGCCGGAGGAAGCCTGGGTGCCTGTCACCACAGCAGACCCCACACGGCTGCCTCGTCGGGTCCTCACAATCACCTCAGGATGTAAACAACACAACCTCGTGTCACACGCGTGAGTGTAGGTTCACGTAATCCACCCGAGGCCTCGCGGCTGGCGAGACAATGCTGTGAGCTGGACACAGGTCCATCAAAAGGTTTTCTGTCCACGTGTTTGGCCTCCATGGTGACATGTCAGTGTGACATGGTGACACACTGAGGTACTGATTTGTCTGTGTTCCTAATGTCTTCTGTCCCCCATCCCACCTGCCTATTCGGGCAGAGTCAGGCCTTTCCGTGGTTAGTCCATCACTGGGATTCTTCCCAAGAAGGAAAGCAAAAGCAGACAGTCACGAGGCACCATTCCTGCCATTGTTAAAAGCCATGCTAATCCAAAGAGTGATGCTGAACAGCTCAACACAGGGAGGAAGAGTGATGTTTAAGAGAGTGAGGCGTGGGGGAGGGATGATCGAGCCATGGAAAGAGACGGGGAGCCCTGGCGGGGACGGCCCACCAACTTCCTGCAGGGCCCAGCAGTCGACAAGATGTCCGGGGTCTCCAGCCTGACAGAGACCCCAGGCCCCCAGACCTGAAGGTGCCACGTGGACTGAGCCAGCTGGGCACCTTCTGTCGTGGTGGGACTCCTAGCTGGCTTCTTTGCCCTCAACCTTAATTCCAGTTGCCTTCTCTGTTCTGTTGATCTAACTCCCATGCTGTCAAAGCAAGTAAATAGGAAAATGAAAATGATAATTTCTTCAGGAACTAAGGGACTCTTTTCTTCCCTCCGTATTTCTTGTACTCAGAATAAATAATTTTAGGAGACTTTCAGTCGCTCAAAGAAATATTACTTTACTTCATCCTTACAACAAACTTGTCAAGGAGGCGAGATGCACACACTACCCTATTTTGCTGAGGAAGTTCCAAAGTGCATGGGAAGGACCTCATTCTACTCACTCTCCGGGCTTCCCCGTGGACACCCACCATCCAAGCAGAGAAAGTGTCTTCCTGGTGCAGGAAAACAACCTGAGGTCACTCGGGAATTCTATTCACAGCAATTTCTTTTGGTAACTCAATGAAGTATTTTCTCAGCAGTGTCAAGGGTGCAGCCCCGAGGTGTCCTTGAGAGCTGGTCTGGGCTTGGAAGGAAGCCCCAGAGAAGGCAGACGAAGGGAACTGCTGTTTTCTGTCACCCTTCCATCTCCCTCTGCCTCCCCCCCGCTCCCAGAGCCGCTCACGGCCCTGACCCGCTCCTGAGATGCTGACCCAGCGGGCTGGGGACAAGTTCTCTCCCCCGGGGGAGCAGCGGCAAGACCATGCGACCCGTTAACCCCCCGACGAGAGGCTGCCTGACCGCGGACACGTTGAGAAGCCTGAGCAGATCCGGGCGACATCCGAGCAGCAGGAGAACCACGAGGTGCCTGTGTCAGTGCACGTGGCCGGGGCAGCCGGGTCACCAGAGTGCAGACCCCTCTGTCGGGGATGCCCTCTCCCTGGGGAGGGCGGGGTGACTGGCTGGGGAGGGGTGGGGGAGGAGGAGGGGGAGGCTGTGGGAGCTGCAGGGGGGATGCCCGCACGCTGGGCTCCACTAGCAGGTCTACACTTGCAGGCATGGACTTGACCGCACTGCCTCTGATGCCTGATCTGTCTTGGGAGGAGTAAGAGTAGATGATGCATTTCTTGTCTCAATGATGAATCTCCAGGGAATAAATTTAGCTGCTTCCCCGGAGAATTTATTCTAGTGGCTCTTAAAGAGCAGAAATGCCCACCAAGTGCCTGTCCAGAAATCCAGATCGCACTCAGGCTAGATGGCTGGCTCTCGGTGTTACACACATCACGTGTGTCCACACTTGTTCCTCGTAGCTCATCTGCCAGAGAAGGTGTGTATTGACAGAACCTGCTTGTATAAGCACATCTCTGCACACGTGGCACATCGGGTTTGCATTCCATGTGGAGAATATAGCAGGTGTGCACAGCAGGAAAACCTGGTCAGAGGTGGGGCAGGAGCCTGGGGGGCAGTGAGCCTTCGGCTGGGGTCCAGCGAGCACCCCGTGCTGGGCACCACTCCCACTGGGCAACTTCAGACAGCCCTGCAACCACGGGACTCCAGTTTCACTGACAGGAAAAAGCTGAAATGCGCATCAACAGTGGAACAGACACACGTGGTGTTTTCACAAAAGGGCACTAACAGCAAAGAGCAGGAGCATCCAGAACCTCACACGACACATGACTGAAGTTCACGAACATGGTCTGAGGAGCTTAGCCAGGTGTGCACAGGTGACTTGTGTAAAGGACGAAACAAACAAAGCCAGTACCCGCTGGCCACGCTGGTCACCCCTGACGGGGCTACTGGGGGGCTCTGCTGGGTGGCCAGCCACTCCGGTGTCTTGGTCTGAGTGCTGATGACGTCAATTTATGAAAACTGGCCAGACTGGACCTCTGATGGATGTACTTTTCTGTGCTTATGGCATAAATACTTCAATTAAACATCAGAAAACGTGCAGGAGGGGAGAGTCCAGGGAGAGAAGCATAAACTGAGTGACCTCCAGGGTTTCTCGCCGCTCCCAGGGGCCGCGTCCTGGTTTGCTCATCGTCACAGCTTTCAGCTCCTTTTCCTCTTAGTGCTTCCTTTCCACCCCGTGGCTGCATTTGCATCAGTAATAGAGATGCGAGGGTGGATTGGGCAGAATCAAGGGGGATTTGGTGCCTTCGCTTGGTTTCTCAGAGCTGCTCTGAGCTCAGAGGGAAAGGGGCCGGCGGTGGGTTTCCACCAGCTGGTTTAATCTGTAAATGTCAGCGGTTGTCACTCCTCATTCCTAGAAGACGGGTCTAAGCCTAAGCCTTATCGCTGGGCAGAAAAATTGAAACTGCTCTAGCATTTGGGAGTTTGTGGAAATCATTAAAAGCAGAAAGCAATTTTTACTTTCCGTGAACAGATATGATAAACTCTATGCGTTCTCCTTCCCTTCTTTATTTTGATGCCCTTACATCCGTGGAGAGCAACGGGCACGTTGCCCTTGACTCTGAGGTGCTCTCTGAAGGTGTTTGCCACATTGGGTGCCGGTGTACACAGCTCTCGTCGTGCAGCAGTGACCCAGGGCCGGCAGCTAGTGAATACAGGCACGTTCTGCACAGAGAGTGTTGATTCCTCTTCACTCTCTCGTCTGAACCCTGAAGCGTTTGGTTCGCATTTGATGGAGAATAAAAGGCAAGTCAGCCTGAGTCGAGTGTCCCTCAAAGTTAGTGGGTTAACTGGGTGGTGGGTTAGCGACCTGGCAGGGAGGCAATGAGTCAGGTGTGCATATGACTCTGAGATCAAGGCGAAACACCTGGCTCCAGATAGGCTGAGGCCGAGGGCCAGACGACTGGCTGGCCGATGAGCCTGGTACCTGCCATTTAGGCAAAGTAGGTGGTTCAAAGCCTGGGGCGGCTTTGCGGAACCCCAAGGCGAGTAGGGCAGACAGGAGGGTTGAAGAGAAGGAGGAGCGAAAAGGAATCTGTCTTGCGCCGGCCCCGCCCAACGCGAGGGGCTGGAGGACGGGGGCGGGGTCTGGAGAGCACGGGGCAGGGGCCCGACCACACAGAAGACCGTCCAACCTTTCCCAGGGGCGGGTCTGTCCCCGCTGCCCGTCCATGCACGTCTAACTCCACTACCTGTCGACGAAGGGCACAGCTGTGAGGCACCTCAGGCGCTGCGGACAGAGCAGCGTGTGCGTGGCAGGGCCTGCAGGGCGGGGGACCCACAGGGCACGGGATCCAGGCGTGTCCCCAGGTGAGGGCAAGACGGGAGGGCACTGCTGCGGCGGGCGTGTGTGAGAAGCTTTGATGATGGACTCCATTCACTCGACGGTAGTACATGTATATCTTTGAGAAAATTTAGCCTCTCGTGTCTGGTTCCTCATCTGGACAAAGGGGAGATAATGATAGTGTTTCTTTAGGTTTGTTGTGATGATACATTAGATCCTAGGTGTGATTGCCAAGAAAAAGCTTCATCAATTTTAACTTTTTTTTTAAAAAAAAGAGAAAAGAATAGTTCTTTATTTTATTAGGAGGAAGAAGATAAGTGAAATGCAAAAAAGTCATTTCTTTGAGGTTTTCCATTTCTAAATCGGGTGTGAAGGGAGCCAGTAGCCTTACTCTAAGAATGAGGGGCCCCCTGAGAGTCTGAATAAAATGTAAAAGATAGAAAAGTCAGCAGAGGGTGTGGTGGAGGGAGTGCACTGGGGAAGTGCTGAGGTGGATGGTCACCCCCCTCCCACAGTGACAGTTTTCTTCAGCGAAGCTCTGTCACACCTGCGTTAGGAAGATTGGCCCTTCCAGTGCGAGAGTTTAGGAAAATACCTACAGAGAAGTGAGAAGAATGAACTTGTATTTAAGCATTAATTATAATAATGGCCCGTGGATTTGCGATAGGAAAGAAGAGGGGCACCCAAGGCCCTGGATGGATCGAGCAGTGGTGGAGGTGAGATTTAACGAAGGTAAAGGATGGGCCCAGGGCGCTGGAGCAAGGATGCCAGCAGGATGAGAGCTGAGGCCAAAGAGGGTGATCTGGACTCATTTCCACATGGTTCTCGAGGATGGCACGTTCCCGGGGAAGGCTGCACAGTTGTAGCTGCACAGTTGTAACCTCTAGGGAGGTTACAGCCTGAGAGGCTTGGGTAGGTGACGAGGCCTCCGAGGATGACAGAGGATTGAGGGGAGACAGAATGTGAGGAGGAGTGGGTGTCTTCTGTGAAACGAGGGAGAGACCAGATGTCAGTGGACGACAGCACGAAGTCCGGGTGCAGGACATCTGAATGTCCAGTGGGGGAGCCTTAGAGGGTCAGCAGTGTGTGTGTGTGTGTGTGCATGCGTGCGTGTATGTGTGTGCATGTGCATGTGTGTTCATGTATGCGTGTGCATGAGCATGTGTGTGCATGTGTGTGTGTGTGCATGTGTGCATGGACTGAGGGGAGGTGGATGTCTCACTCAAGGCGGGCACGATAGCCCCCTCCTTTTCCCACCGTCCCCAGCCTCTGCCTATCCCACACAGGCTCATTTGTGCTTTGTGTTTATTGCACTTTATATGCAAGTTTCACAATAACTTCAGGAAACATTCTCAATTAATAAAATGCAAATATATTCAGCTCACTGTCTCATTTTACAAATGTAATTTTCCCATTGATGTTTAATTGTCTTAAAATTCTTTCAAGGTTAAATGGGAACTATCTCTTGAACATTAGTTATTAAATTATGTAACACCAATTAATTTGCTGAATTGATTTGAGCTTTATGACATTTGTTATTAATTGTTTGAAAGCAAACTTCTAATTATCAAGGGATCAGATATTCTCAGCTCAAAATTCCTCTGAGAGTAGCAGAAAGCTGGTCTGTCATTTTGAAGGTCCTCGTTCCTTGTGACCAGGGACTTGAGCCCCAAAGTGGGATCAACCAAAGGAAGCATTTTCCTGGGTTGAGGGTTCTGAGAAGCCCAGACTCTACTGCTGCTTTTCCACTGTCTGTCACTGCCAGCTGTTCTCCAGTAAAACGACAGCACCTAGAAGTAGCCATGAGATCTCTCTGTGCAAAGAACTACCATTTTCTCCATTTGTCCTGCACCTGAAATAGAACACCCTTGCGCTGGTGTTTTACGCCACCTGATTTCACCACCTGTGAGATTTTGACATCTGGACCAGCACCTGGTGCCAGGGGCCAATTGTGATCCTCCTACAACCAGTGATGGGTCCTCATGGCCAACAGGGTGGTGAGCGGTCCAGTTCTAAAGTCCTATCTCCTGCCTTCTCAGGACTCTGAGTACCAACCACCACTGTTCAGGTTCCCCAATAGCAGAATCTGAGCCAGGCTTGGAGTGCAGGTGTTTATCAGGGATCAGTATACGTGGAAGGAGAGGAGGAGGCAAAACTGGGCACGGGAGGAGCACCGCAGCTCAGCCCAGCCTTGGACCCACCTGGGGGCTCTGGAAGGAACACTGCTGTTCAGAGTCACCTCATGATGTGTCTTATGTCCCTGGAGGTGGACTCCCCCAGGAAAGGATATGACCTAGAGCCAGGTGGCCCTCCGCTGAGGCACACCCTGAGGGAGCTGAGAGCTGGAGGTGGTCTGCTGACCTCACTGTAGCTCAATACTGATTGCTCCTGAAGAGGGATCTGGGCAGTGCGTGCCCGTGTCCACCCCTCCAGAACCGAAGATTAAGGATGATATATGCAAACGACCCAGCAGATTACAGGTGTCTGGTAAATAGTAGTTAATGTTCTAATTATTTAATTGTATAATGGGAATCCTTTTGAAAAATAGAGTAGGCAATAGTGTTACAATGACAAAGATCAGAGAAGGGTATCCTTCCTCTGTAGGGACCTCAACAGTGAGTTCTGCAGTCAGAAGCACAGGACACATGGGGACACTCCTGACTGTGTGGGTGGACATCTTCTTCCTATTTACAGAAGAAGATTCCTGGGTTCAGGGTAGCAGGGTGACTTGCCCAAAGGCATGTGTTGGAAAGTATAGAGTCCAAATTGGAACCCAGGTTTTCTGTCTCCAAAGACACCAGTCTTTGTTCTCTGCTGCCACTTAAAACAATAAAAGCCATATGAAAAGGTGTATTTTTACCTGTGTGGCAGCAATTTTTTTTAGCAACATAAACTCTCTTTTTTCTGCAGAAGTCACTAGCCCCATTTTCCAGGAAGTTCAGGACAGACTAAAAGCACCTTGATTTCCTGCTGCTAACGCCTTGGACTCCAGAGTGAAGGACCAGAGAGGTGTCATCCAAAGCAGGGGTCCCCAGCCCCCGGGCCACAGACCAATACCGGTCCGTGGCCTGTTAGGAACCGGGCCGCACGGCAGGAGGTGAGCGGCAGGTGAGTGAGGGAAGCTTCATCTGTATGTACAGCCGCTCCCCATCGCTCACATTACCGCCTGAGCTCCGCCTCCTGTCAGCAGTATAGTGAGTTGTATAATTATTTCATTATGTTTTACAATGTAATAATAATAGAAATAAAGTGCACAGTACATGTAATGTGCTTGAATTATCCTGAAACCATCCCCGCCCCCATCGGTGGAAAAATCATCTTCCATGAAACCAATCCCTGCCAAAAAGGTTGGGGACCACTGCTCCAAAGGGCATCAAGGGCTTTGAGAGGAAATAAGGGAGAGGTGTCAGTGACAGAGAGAATAAAAGCAGAGGAGTTTGAAGCTGGGGAGACAGAAAAGAAAGGTAACAGGAGGCGATACGCCGACTCCCAGGCCCCCCCTAGGACAGGGAGGTCCAGGCCGCTGCCCGGAGGAGCTGGCAATGAGCGCATGGGTGGCCGAAAGTTGGAGGGCAGTGTCTTAGGGGGTGAACCATACATCACCGGCACCCCAGGATGATGCCAGTTACACTCCGTGATCCAGGTGAGTCAGAATGTGACCCTGGGAGACATGAGGCTGAGTGTAATGCCTGCACTTGGGCAAGACTGAGCCCGGGGGGCAGTTCCAGTGGACACACTGTTGCCTTTGAATCAGTGCAGCTCAGAACAGGGTTTTTACAAAAAGACATGAAATAAACATGATTATTTATTAGTCATAATCTCAATTAAAAGCTGCCAAATCTTAGGCAAATGG
Organism: Lagenorhynchus albirostris; assembly: GCF_949774975.1. Lineage (NCBI taxonomy): Eukaryota > Metazoa > Chordata > Mammalia > Artiodactyla > Delphinidae > Lagenorhynchus > Lagenorhynchus albirostris. Next base: position 108,280,390 of record NC_083103.1, on the reverse strand, counting down.
TAGCAAATAACATAGTTTGAAATTATGAGAAATTTATATTTAAATTTATATTAAACTTAAATTTCTATTTAAATTATGGACATTTATATTTTAAAAAATACCTTTTCAAACAACATCTGGAATCATTAAAATCATAGGAGAAAATTAATAAAATGTGTACAGAGCCTGTGCACTAAAAACTACAAAACATTTTTGAGAAGTCAAAGACCAGATTGAGCTATGAAGTCAGTACAATGCCAGTCAAATTCTAACAGCAATTATGTTTTTTACATTAAGATAGTTTCACAAGATAATTATTCTGTCAAGCCGATGGGTTCCAGAACATGGTTTAAAATCGCAGCCTAATTAATTCAGCCCTAGGCCCCTCCTCTAGCCCTCTTTACTGATTTTTCTCTCTCCTCCCAAATATCCAGGTTATATTTCCGGTTCTACTAAAATTGCCTTGCTGCAGAGCACTTTAATGGGATGCAAAGACGGGACTCATTTATTATTGCACAATAAGCATGTCGAGAAGTTTCCTTTGCCACACAACCCCGGGTGTTTTATTACTATCGTTTGCAAAACTGAGGAGGGAAAATGATTGCTCGGGACTCTCCAAGAAGAATGTACATGACACCTACTGCTTGTTTATTTAAGTTGATGTGGGGATTTGGGCCCTTAGTACAGGCGGTCCCTGACTTACAATGATTCAACGTACAATTTTTTTACTTCACAATGGTGCAAAAGTGATACACTTTCAGTAGAGTCTGTACTTGGAATGTTGAATTTTGACCTTTTCCCGGGCTGGTGATATGCAGTACAACCCTTTCCCGCAATGCTGGTGAACAACGGATACACTTAAACCATCCTGGACCCCGACAACCAGTCCGTTTCTCACTTTCAGTACAGTATTCAATCAATTACATGAGACAGTCAACACTTTATTATAAACTAGCCTAACATGAGTGCTCTCAGCAACTTTAGGGGAGGCTGGGTTGAGCTGTGATGCTGTAGGTCAAGTGTACTCAGTGCATTTCTGGCTTCAAGATTTTCAACCCACAATGGGTTTATCGGGACATAACCCCATTGTGGGTCAAGGAAGATCCATAATGGGTTAAAATTCTTAATGTCAATGTCAACTCCAAGGGATGATCTAAGAAGTTTGATTTCAGAGTCAGAAAGTGTCCTGGTTAGGACAGTGGGTGACAGAGATTCTTGGCTTTAATTCAGGAAGAATTTCTTAGAGAAAGAAAAAAGGACAAAGGTTGCCGGCTTTTCCTGTTCAGAACAGCTCAGTCTGTAGGGCTTTAGAAGGCATGAACAGCAGGTAGAGGTCGCCAGGGTGTCCCAGGTACCACGGCCCCCACCTGGCACCTCACCTGGCACCAGCCCTGCCTGGTTTCCAGGCTCTGTGTCCCTCCCTCCTCCTCAGGGACCAGGGACTCTATTCCCCCAAGGTCAGCTATGCAAGGAGAGTCTCCTCAGGGGGCCGCCAGACCTCACAGGCCTCCTCCCCTTTCTGTGACTCGTATCATCTGAGGATTCTCACTAATATGATTCTGGCCCTGCTCTGGCTTTAGGGGATGCTGTTCTCCCTTTAATGGTCTTTTTTAAAATTAATTAATTAATTAATTTGGCTGTGCCAAGTCTTAGTTGCAGCATGTGAGATCTTCGATGTGGCGTGCGGGGTCTTTTAGATATGGCATGTGGGATCTTTAGGTGTGGCATGCGAGATCTAGTTCCCTGACCAGGGATCAAACCCAGGCCCCCTGCACTGGGAGTGTGGAGTCTTAATCTCTGGACCCCCAGGGAAGTTCCCCCCTTTAATGGTCTTAATCTAGTTCAGACCCCTGAGAACTGGCTGGAAAATATAAACAAGAATTTACAAACAGCCCAGAGAAAACCAAAGGAAACGAAAACAAAACAAAACAAAACCCTGTGAGTAATGACATCTCGGCTATGGGACTCACAGGCAGAGTTATTCTTCCATCTGGTTCACACCACCCCATCTCTCTCCCTCCATATATCCCAGGCCAATTGCAGGAGGAGGCACTGGGCCTCTTTAGCTGACAATTCTTCATCACCATCACCATCATCATCACCATCATCATCATCATCATCACCATCACCATCATCATCATCATCACCATCATCATCATCACCATCATCATCATCATCTCATCACCATCATCATCCCATCATCATCATCACCATCATCACCATCATCTCATCATCATCATCACCATCATCATCATCACCATCATCACCATCATAACCATCATCATCACCATCATCATCACCATCATCATCACCATCTTCATCACCATCATCATCATCATCACCATATCACCATCATCTTCATCATCATCATCAGAGCGTCCCCAGGGGATGAGTCGGCCTTCAGTGCCTTCCTGTCCCCCCTGCTTCATGAAGGTCAACTCAAATTTCAAAGCTGCCTCCGGTCCTCATAACTTTATTTTTTTTCCCAGGTGCATTTCTATCCATTGACTAGGATATTAAAATCTCAACTCATATAAGCAGCAGGGAGACTGAACTGTATTTTATTTTCTTTAAAAATTTGAGAAAAACCCTCAAATGTTGCACCTTTGTTGCCCTGGCAGAGTCATTCATTATTTTCCACTTTTATTAAATTTACATATTTACTTATCAAAAAACATTATTAAAAATAAATAGGCATGTGACAATTGGGAAAGTATTACACAGATAGATATAGAAATAGATACCAATGTAGATATGTAGATATAAAACGGGTGAGTCATTCTTCGTGTACAATTCAACAACTAATACGTGAAAAACCCATTGAAAAATGCAAGCAGGCATTTCACGAAAGAAGACATATGAATACCAATAAGCATATGACATTGTGCGCAGCATCATTATTTATCAGGGTGATGCAAATTAAAACCACAATGAGATACCATCTCCGACCCATTAGAATCACCAACACAAAAAACTTCTGACAATATCAAACATTGTCGAAGGTGTGAAGTAACTAAAACTCAGACATAGCTGAGGGAGAATAAAATGAAACACTCACTTTGGCAAACTCTTTGACAGTTTTTTTTAATAAAGTCAGATACACATCTGACTAAACAATTCCACTCCTAGCTATTCCAAAGAAGGTTTAAAACATGTGTTCACCAAATTAATAGTATAAGAATATTTGCAGTAGCCTTTTTCTAACAGCTAGAAACTGAAAACCACCCAAATATTCATCAACTGAAGAATGAATATGGAATGTGGACTATTCCATAATGGAATGCTACTTAGAAATCAAAAATAACCTACTGATAAGTGGAACAAACATTATTCTGAGTGAAATAAGCCAGATACAAAGAACACATTCTATATGATCCCACGGACATGAAGTTGAAGGACAATCCAATATAATCTTTGGTGATAAAACTCAGAATATTGGTTTCTTGTTGGGAGGGGGAAGGGTTATATAAAACAGCACAAGCAAGCTTTCTGGGGTGATGGAAATATTCTGTACCATATTTTTGCTGTAGTTTTTTTTTTAACGTCTTTATTGGAGTATAATTACTTTACAATGGTGTGTTAGTTTCTGCTTTATAATTTGCTGTAGTTTTATGGGCATATGTAATGCTCCAAATTTATCTAACTAACAGTTAAGATAAGTTATGACCTTAATAAATAAACAGTACGTGCTAAATGAGGAGCATTATCTAACATTGGCCCTCACCCATCTCTGACCAAGATGAACTGGCAAACTGGATGATTACCAGCGGCACAGCTGCAAGGGTTCATTTTACAGTTCGGCCTGAGATATTGTTTGCTAACAGCTGTGGGCACGATCTAAATCACGCCTCCTGCCCGTCCAGACACAATCAGTGATCATCTCACAAAATAATGAATCTGCCAGCACAGAGAACCCCAGAATGTCCTGAAAGAATCAACCTCCTGAATTTTATTTCTAACCTTTTCTTACCCTTGAAATATTTCAAACTCTAGCAGCCCTGCTCACCAGCCTCCCACAAGGAGATGCCCCAGGAGAAAAATATAAGCCCCGTGACCGGCTCTGTCATCGGCCGAGGACAGGACCTTCGAGGGTGAGGGCAGAGAGAGGAGGATGGAGAGGTGCCAGAGGAGGGTGGGGGCAAAGAAGAGGACAAGCGGGGAGAGGACGAGGGGAGAGAAGGGTGAAGGAAAACACAGAGAAAGTGGGTTATTTACCTCTGACAAAAAGGAGAGTCTCAGACGGTGGTGGAAATTGGTATTTTTGAACTAGGTTTCTGTACCAGGCAGCATCATGAATTGGTAATAAAAGAGATGCCCCGGTGTCCCCAACAGAAGTACTTGGGACAGAGAAACCCCCAGACCCTCCTTTTACAATACGGCAACTCCTGTCAAGATTAGCACGTTTTGGGCTTCCCCGGTGGCACAGTGGTTGAGAATCTGCCTGCTAATGCAGGGGACGCGGGTTCGAGCCCTGGTCTGGGAAGATCCCACATGCCGCGGAGCAACTGGACCCATGAGCCACAACAACTGAGCCTGCGCGTCTGGAGCCTGCGCTCCGCAACAAGAGAGGCCACGATAGTGAGAGGCCCGCGCACCGCAATGAAGAGTGGCCCCCGCTTGCCACAACTAGAGAAAGCCCTCGCACAGAAACGAAGACCCAACGCAGCCAAAATAAATAAGGAAATTAATAAATTCCTACCCCCAACATCTTCAAAAAAAAAAAAAGATTAGCACGTTTTTCTGAGACCCGTTATCAAAGCTTTTATTTGAGGTACATTCTGTATATATTTCATGATCCTGGAATCTGTTATAAATTTTTCCTCGCAAAAACTTTGCTGTGACGCCAGGGATCATCTACTTCTTGCTACTTCCTTAGAATTTTCATTTCTTATAGGTATATTTATGAAGAAAGGGAACACTCTTTTTGCCAATTTTAGTTTTTACTTGATCTGTGGAGAAATATGTTTCATAGAGGACTCATTTCTCCAAAACATTTTTGTTGACTGACTTTTTTCAAAACACTTAATAGTGCAAAATAGGCCATGGCAGAGTTGCTGTTTGAGCCTTCCGCCCTCCGTCTCGGGTGTCCGGGAGAGCAGAAGGTGACTGAAGGCAGCTGCACGTCCCTGGGCCACCCACGGCATCTCCATCTGTGTCCCAGACCCACCTCCAGGTTCAGCACTTCTGGGAGCCCAGGAGGCCGGCGTTGGGTCAGAAGCAGCTCTTCTTGGTCTTCTACAGTTTTCATGGTTCAGGCACCGTCAGCCCAGCCCTAGAAAATCTCAGAAGAGGAAGCTAAAGGACGAGCCACGGAAGGGATTTGGAGGAAAAGTGGAGTGAGTTCAGATTCCAGGGGCATCCCTTCTCCGTTCCCACCAACAACTGTCCTCAAGGAAGCCCCCTCTCTTTCACAGCCAGCGACACAGAGATGGTCGCAGGTATTCTGGGACCGCGGACGGTGGGCACAGAGGGTCAGCCCCTCTCCCCCCTCGCCTGCCTGCTGGAGGGGAACCCCCGGGGTAGGGGGGAGGGATAGCCCGGGGCCTCGCACGGATCCTTAGGTCTGGGTGACTCAGTCCCTTGGAGACACCAAGGTCGTCCCGCCCCCTCAGGAGGCTCTCTCAGCAGCTGTGCAGTGCGAGCCAGTCCTGCCCCCCAAGCGCAGAGCTAGGGGGAGGGGGTCCCGGGAAGGCGGTCCTTAGAGCTCCGTGTGCAATATTTAGGACTGGTTCCTGCGGTGGCTGAGAAAACCCGAGACGGAAGGAGAATGGGTCAGTTTCAGGGCCCTGTCGGCAGTAACCCAAACAGGGACATCTTTCCAAAACAACTAAGCGATTCTCTGGTGCAACGCCATGAAGGACAGAGTTCCTTCCAGCTAAGGATAAGCATCTCTCCAGGCGTAGTGATGCTGGAAAGGGAATCAGGGATGGGAAGTTTCTGTTTCCTCTTCCCTCGGCACCCTCACCCTTCCCACCCCTATGATTTGGGGAGCTCGCCGCCCAGACCTGACCCTTTCCTTTGTAGTTCATCTCTTTCCACAAACGGTCCAGGTGAAATGACGGTCTCTGATAAGAAACGTTGACATTGACAGCCCCCCCTTCCCAGGAAGGAGCAGAGGGTTGCTTTGACTAGTGTGTTTGATCATGTCAGCTTGAAGACAGGTTCCTCTGATTTTAGTCCACTTATAAGACTCAGATATGGAGCAGGTACAGGAGTACCAAACCAATTACCACCTTAAGAACTGTGGCTGGGGGAAGAGGGGGAATCACAGAAAGGGGAGGATTAAACAGACTCAAGAACTTGTGTAACGTGTAAGGTATGGATTGCTCTGAATAAAGAAGATGTGCATGAAAAAAAGCTTTACATAATTTGAATATCTCTCCTGGGATTGTTGTAGTAATTTGAAGGTGGGAGGAATTTGGTTACATGTGCAACTTTTATTCTAAGGTAACTTTCTCTCTGTCCACTTGATAATGGCTATTATGAGGCTCAAGTGAGGTCATATACATTTTGAGAGTAATTTTAAGCTAAAAACACTGTCCAAGTACTGGCAATGGTTTGTGTGACATTATTCATATTAATCCAATCAAAAACTCATTTGGAACCTCCCAAATTATTTTCAAGTACATCACAAAAGTATGTGGGATAAATTTCCGTTTTACTCCAAGGCACAGAGGAAAAATACTCGGAAATTTATGACAAAACTGGGACTAGAAGCCAGGTCAATTGTCTCCTGAGATGGTGTGGTTCCTATTAGGCTGTTTTATTTCTATGCAGAGAAATTTGACCAGAATACCACAGCAGCCTGGCATGAAAGACGTACCTGCATTCAAGGGATCCGGGCGGTCCTCTGGAACAGAAGAGATGCTCATAGGAAACAGGCTGGCGGCCTTGCCATAAGAAAGTCTCGTGGAGGAAAGAATGTAACATCCTCGGGTTCATGTTCTCCCTCTGCCTCTCTGGCTCACACTGGATTTTGGCTAACCCAAAAGCCATCACCAGTACGATCTTGTCCTATTCCTCCACTGCACAGGCTGGAACACTCAACACTTATTTTCCCACAAAACTAACTACCAGGTGTGTCTACATGATAGAGTTCAGGTCAATGAAATGCATGTGATTTAGCTGCTTCTGGGAAGGGCTTCCCTCTTCTAACAAAAGAAACAGTTAAAATGATGCTGCTACTCCCTCTTCCTCCAGCCTGGATCCCCAACGAAAGGTCTGGAGCCACAGCTACCATACGATGAGCACGAGGCCTCAAGCACGAAGGAGAATCCAGCAGTTGGTCCTGGACTGTCTGAGTGTTGCCTCACGGCCAGCATCTTCCCACCTCCAGACTGTCTGTGCTTGGGGAAGAATTAAACCTCACTTGTCCTGAGTCACTACAGGCAAGTGGGTTTTGTCTGTTTTTCTTCAGGCGGATGCACTTATAACTTGTGGATGACCACTCCTCTGAGCACGCAGTCACCTCCCTGAGTGACCACCTGGCGCACAGGGTATTGTAGGCCTGGAAGGACCAGCAGAGGCTGAGGCACAGACGATGCTGAACGAGCTGCTTCGACCCCACCCTCCTCCCTCTCCACCTCCCCCGCTCCTCCTCCTGTGAACCTTTTACCATTCTTTTTTTTTTTTTTTTTTTTTGCGGTACGCGGGCCTCTCACTGTTGTGGCCTCTCCCGTTGCGGAGCACAGGCTCCAGATGCGCAGGCTCAGCGGCCATGGCTCACGGGCACAGCCGCTCCGCAGCATGTGGGATCCTCCCGGACTGGGGCACGAACCCGCGTCCCCTGCATCGGCAGGCGGACTCTCAACCACTGCGCCACCAGGGAAGCTCCCTTTTACCATTCTTGATGCAGAACAAGGACCATTTTCTTCCCCAGACAGATCCCAGCACAAGGTTTCCAGCATGGCCTACGCCAAGTGGAAAGATGACCAACAAATGGACTCTCCAAATCTAGAGGCAAAACAAATCAAATGACATTGGAACACAGAAACACCCACGAAATTCCAGAACCCCCCATGTTAGTTTGCTGGGGCTGCTGTCACAAAGCACCACAGAATTTTATGGTCACCCAGTTCTGGAAGCAGGATGTCTGAAATCTGGTGTCGGCAGGCCCTGCTCCCCCTGGGGACACAGGGCGAGGACTGAGGTCCCCCCAGTCCCACAGCCTTGGGTGCTCCTGGCTCGTAGGCGCATCACTGGTTTCCAACTTCATATCATCTCCCTCTGTGTGTGTCTGTGTCCAAGTTCCCCTGTTTTCTGAGAACATAAGTGACATGGGATTAGCACCCACCATAGTGACTTCATCCTAACTTGGTTACATCTGAAAAAACTCTATTTCCAACTAAGGTCAGGTGCTGAGGTGTTGGGATTTAGGGCTTTATTGTATCTTCTTTGGAGGATATAATTCAACCCATAACATCCTTTATGCACTGTTCTGTAGCCCTTGCTTGGTGGCATCTTCATATTACTTCAATCAAGAAGAAACTTGCTTTCAGCTAGATATCATGGTTTTGTCTTCTTCCTTGTGTTCCTGTATTTTTAGGTTTAATATGAATGTGATTATAATTCTCTTTTCCCCAAGAGTATTTACCAGTGAGTGGGAGATTATTTAATCCAGAAAGCTCTAGGTCCTCTGACAGATGGTGAATAAAATACAAAACATAATGGGGGCCTATGCTTTGTATTCCCAAGGGCCTGGCCTGGTCTGAAGAATCACCACTCAAGCACACACCGTGCTTCTCTGTTTCATGCTCGTGGTGACTACTTCCCAGCAAAACTCATTCCTCTGTCTCCTTTTCAAGAGTCACTTCTCTAGACCAGGCCCCGTGATTACTTGTCAACTCACAATGGGGAGATTCTAAATGATGTTGACAGCCTCACCTCTTTCAAATGTCATTTATTTTTCTTCTTTATAAGTGCCCAAATGGCCCTGGCTTTTTGCAACACAGAAAATCAAGTGTGAAGTTAAGAGCAGATTGGTTGGCTGAGATTTTCCCAAGCAGCACACACACAAAGAGCCCGGTGATCTGGGTCAGGTGGACGGCCATGCTCAGCGCTCGTCGGTGGCGACTGGTTGCTGGGGAAGGAGGGACTCGATGAGACAGATGCAGAGCAGAGAAGGCCTTGCTTCAGTGGGAAGAAGGTGGACAAAATAAACTAGATGGAGAAGGAGAGGAATCAGAGGGTCTTCTAGCAATTTTGATTGCTTTCTTCTCTCGCATCCAAGTATGAATCCATTATTCTCAGACCTATTATTGCCACATGGTAAGAGACCGTCCTCCATCCTCCGCACGCTGGCCTTTTTCCCCTTGTCTGACAGCAAGTTCCCCACGGCTCGAGCAGATGTCCCATCCTCTGTCTTCCCTCCACTTCCTCTGACTTGGCTACTCCCGCCTCTCCTCTCCCTCGTTGTAGTTTGATCTCTCATCTCAGGAGGGAAATCTTCCCAAACGAGAGAAGGGCCCCCGTCCGCTGAAGACGATTACCGGGAGGATGGCAGGCGGCGGCGGCTGGTTACCACTTCCCAGGCTCTGCTAGCTGCTGACCAAGCTCCAGGGTTGGGATGGCTTCTGCACCAACTGTGTTTAATCTGCTGTAAAACTGTTTTCACGGTCGCAGTCAATGTTACTGTAAATGTTTAACAGTGTGCATTTCTTGGCTTTGCAGAGGCCTTGACGGTCTCTCTGCAAATCAGTGCCTTGTCTAATGCCCTTAAGCATGGTTCCTGGAAAAGCAATGGCTGGAGTCATGGGTAAACTCGTGGGCTCAAGGGGGGATGAGGAGACCAGAACAAAAGGAAGCAGAGACTCTGCAACGAGGGCACAGACATTGCCGGAGACACGTGGTCCCCACCTCCAGCTGCAGTCTCGTGTAGGGACAGGAGGAAGCAGATTTCATCCAACCAGCAGGGCTCGTGTCCTCCTATCACCTGGGGCTGACTGTCAAGCTCTATCTGAAGCAGAACACAGCGGATCCAGCTTTGCATAAACAAGCATTTTTTGATGTGTATTCGTCATGGGAGTCATGTTTCAGGTAGAAGACACAGAGTACGTTTCCTCAGCTGCCCCGTTAACTCTAGTCACCCTCTCCACCATCACTGGCCTGGGGGAAAACTGGCTTTCTGATCCATGAGTTTTAAGCCAAAAATAAAACATTTTCCTCTACCCAGCCCCCAAAGTCCACTCCACCTCCCAGCCTTGGAGAAACTGTGACCCAGGAGAGGGCTTCCTTCTCAGAAGAGAGGCCATCCTTTGTCCATGAATGTGAATAACAGAGGCTAAATTTGCAAATTCAAGTTCAGGTCAAACCTGCTATGAAACAGCACCTGCATTTCTTCCAGATGCAGTTAAACGAAAGCACAGGGTCCTGGAGCAGAACTCAGCCTGCACGTCGGGTCTGCCAGCCGCCCTGCTCTCCTCAGCAGCCTGTGTCCAGTACACTGACCCCTGCTCCTTCCTAAGCGCCTTTGGGTGCCGGGCTTTGGTGTGGATTAGCCCCCGGACAGTCGAGGACGGTGGGGGGATCGGGGGCAGAGACAGGGGCCACAGCAGGGCCATCAGGGCAGAGGCCCTAGGGGTCTCGGGGTGGCAGAGGCAGCTCCCGATCTCGGTGCAGGGGGACCTTCTGTAGATTTTGTAAAATTAGGTCCTTGGCCCCAGCCAGGGAGATGCTGACTCAGTCACTCCAGGGCTGATGACCGGTATCTGTGGTCAACAGAAACGCTCACATGTGATTCTACCGCAGAGCAGGGCATGAAAACCCTGGGTGAGATCACGGGACAGTCATTGTCTCTAGAATGTGAGTCAATGAGCCATGTTCTACAGACAGGTGTGCTGGTGACACCGGGGCTTATTTAATAGCACCAACTTTTCCTCATTCACACGCTCGTTGTTTGAAGCAGGCCTGAACCCGGGACACCAAAGTGTGCATCTCCTGGTGTCATTTCAGATACAAATCATACAGGCACGGAATGTCGGGATGATAGGAAGTCTTACAGACCCTTGGGGTAACTCCTGTCCCTTTAATTCACGAATGTCATCTCCAATAGCTCCTCCAATTCATCTTCCACCCTCTCCTGGAATTGCGTCAGTGAACTATGTGACCAACAGTTGACTGAGCCTCTCTGGGAAGAAGTGTGGGTTCCACAAAGGTGTCCGCGGCCTGCTCCTGCCGAGCGACCAGACTCTGCCCCCAGAACCTCCACCAGCTGACCCTCGTCCTGGTCAAGGCCACTCCCAGGAACGCACTGCATCCGGAACAGACTTGACTTTGACCCCAGTCCCCTCTTCTTCTTCTTTTTTTTTTTTTTTTTTGTGGTACGTGGGCCTCTCGCTGTTGTGGCCTCTCCCCTTGCGGAGCACAGGCTCCGGACGCGCAGGCTCAGCGGTCATGGCTCATGGGCCCAGCCGCTCCGCGGCACGTGGGATCTTCCCAGACCGGGACACAAACCTGCGTCCCCTGCATCGGCAGGTGGACTCTCAACCACTGCGTCACCAGGGAAGCCCCACTCTTCTTTTGAGGGCATGACCTGTAGGCCGTCCCCCAGCAGGGACGGGAGCAAGACCTGCCCGGGAAGCCGGGGCCCCAAGAGGACAGATCTCAGGAGGCTCCCTCTCCCCAGGCCGCAAAGGAACCTGCGAGAGAGCCAACGGTGTCCGCAAAAGCCCTGGAAAGTCACTCTCGAGCTCCCAGCCCGAGGCTCAGCTCCGAAGGGCCGATGAGGCCGCAGGAGGGGAGGACTGATGGGGTGACGGGCCTGCCACCCTGCGGCACTGGGACCACGATGTCAGGACCGGATGAGGCCCCCAGGGGAGCCAACTGGCCCTTCTCCCCCACCAACAGCCACAGGGGAGGGGTCCCCTCGGGCAGAACCCGTGTCAACCTGCGTTTTCCTCACCAGTCTGAGCCCCAGGGCTGTCCTTCTGGGTGGGCAGCCTGCAGGCCCTTCTCGCCGAAGATGAACCAAAATGGTTTGGAGCTGCTCAGTTACCCACACAGCCTGTTCATCTGCTTCTGTGGCTGCGGTCCGTGGCCCGTGGCCCGTGGCCCAGACACGGGCAGCAGGCGGTCGTCTGTCCCTCCTCCTGGCTCAGGAGAAAGTCCTTCTCACAAGGAGAAAGTCCTCTCGCCTTCCGTGGATGTTCTCCAGATGAGGAAACCTCACAAGCTGCCTCGATGCCCTTCCCCAGGGACTTGGTCAGCCCTTACTTAGGAGCACTGTTTATTATCTAACTTAAATATATCTTGTTGAAATTAAAACTTTGGTTTTTTTCCCCTTAAGTTTCATCCTCCATGAAGTCTGAAAACAGGGGCAGTGTCTAGGACACACTTGGCCAGGGTGGGGAAGGGAGGGGGGTTACAACCGTGTGTGTGTGGTGGGGGGGGGTAATGTGGTGCTGGGGTCACGGGAAGGCTGGCATCAGACGGCCATGGCCATTATGTGCTGGGAGCCTCAGCACAGCTACGAAACCACAGGGCTGCACAGCTGGGAAGCGAAGGGATCCGGAGGTCCCTTCTCCATATCCTGGGTGAGCTCCATGCACTCAGGTCCCCTCGGTTTGTGAGATGCTGTTTACAGCAGAGAAGGAGAGGGGTCTCCTGGGCCGGGGGAATGAAGGTGCTGGGTGCCCACGTCGTATCTGATGTATTTGAATTCAGGAGCCCCCCGAGCCCTGCTCCAGGATGCAGCAGCACCTCCGCCTCACCTGCTGCTCTTGTTGCCGTATCCAATCCCCCAGGACCCTCTCAAACACCTTCCACAATCGTCCAACTCCCCGCTGTACATAACAGCCAGATCCTGCAACTCATTCGGCAGTTAGGAGACTGCCTCTCATAGAAAGAAATATACATCCTGGCTTAGGAGATCAGCATTGAAGAAAACCAGCTTCATCTTCACAGGCACTTAGATGCTGTGTGCCTGTTAACAATCTTTTTGCAAGGCCTCAAATGCCACAGTAAATGTCAGCCAAGACCACATTTTGTGTGTGTGAATCTTCTTTCTTCCTATTTTGTTTCTTTTTTATTATTAAAGTATAATTGATTTACAATGTTGTGCTACTTTCAGATGTATGGCAAAGTGATTCAGTTATAGAAACATTGTATATTCTTTTTCCCATTCTTTTCCATTATGGTTTATCACAGGATACTGAATATAGTTCCCTGTGCTCTACAGCAGGACCTTGCTGTTAATCTGCTCTATGTAGAGTCGTGTATATATGTTAATCCCAAACCCCTAATTCATCTCCCCCCCGCCTTTCCCTTTTAGTAACCATAAATTTGTTCTTTATGTCTGTGAGTCTGTTTCTATTTCGTAGATAAGTTCATTTGTGCCATGTTTTGGATTCTACATATAAGTGATATCATATGGTATTCGTCTTTCTCTTTCTAACTTACTTCACTCAGGATGATATTCTCTAGTTGCATCCGCTTTGCTGCATATGGCATTATTTCATTCTTTTTTCTGGCTGAGTAATATTCCATTGTATGTATGTACCACAGCTTTATCTATTCATCTGTCAATGGACACTTAGGCTGCTTCTATCCCAAGACCATACTTTCCTATTTATTCCTGCACACATGTGAATCAGGGACCATCACTACTACTCAACTTCTAAATTCACCTCATCCCAATACAAAAGCCTTAGAAACTCTATGCCAATGGATGCCAGGGATTATCTGACCCCACTCACTGACAGCACTGTGGTTCCTAAAACCACTTGATTTTGAGGGCCAGTCCTGGTAACCCACTGTCAAATTTGGTCACTTTAGATGGTGTGGTACTGAGGACTTTGGCTTCTGGGCAGATGGAGAAATAGAAAAGATGATCCTAAAATTCATACGGAAAATCAAGGTACCCAGAATAGCCAAAAGAATCTTGAAAAAGAATAACAAAGTTAGAGGACTCACACATCACATTTTCAAAACTTATTACAAACAATGGTAATCAATATTGTGTGCTATTGGCCTTAAGGTATTAATCAATGGACTAGAACTGAGAGTCCCCAGAGAAACCCATACATTTATGGACAATTGATTTTCAACAAGAATTACAAGCCAATTCAATGGACAAAGAATATTTTTTTCAACAAAAGCTGCTGGTACAGTTAGATTTCCACACATGAGAGACTGAATTTAGACCCTTTTCCTCACACCACATGCAAAAATTACCTCAAAATAGACAAAACAACTAAGCATAAGAGTTAAATCTAAAATAATCTCTCAGAAGAAAACAGTAAAGTTTTGTCACGTTAGATGAAGCCATGGTTTCTTGGACGTGGCATCTAAACCACGTACAACCAAAGAAAACACAGAAAAGATGGGCTTCATCACAATTGAAAACCTTTATACGTAAAAGACACTATCAAAAAAGTGAATTCTCTGAAAACTAAGGATAGAAGGTAAATTTCTCAATGTAATAAAGATTATCTACAGAAAATCTACAGCATTATATTTAATGAATAAAGAAGAAATGCTTTCCCTCTTTTATGTGGTAGAAGAATGTCCATTCCTGCAATTCTTTTTCAACATAATGCTAGAAGTTTTAGTTTGCATCATAAGGCAATAAAAGGAAATGAAAGGCATGCAGATTAGAAATAAATACATAAACGATCAAAATAATAAATAAATATATACATAAAGTGTCCCTATTTGCAGATTACACGATGCCTATGTAGAAAATTTCTAGGGATGTACACACACAAAAAAGTCTAGTACTAATAAGTGAGTAAAACAACATTGTAACATACAAGATAAAACTCAGTCACGTCTGTATGCTATCAATGAACACATGGATACCAGAATTAAAATTACACTGCCATTTGTAATCACTCAAAATAATGTGAAATACTCATCTGTAAATCTAACAAAACATATACAGGACTTGTATGCTGAAAAATACAAAGTCCTCATCAAAGAAATAAGAGGAGATCTAAATAAATGGAGAGACACGCCACGTTCACGAGTTAGAAGGGGTAGAAGACTCATCATAGTAAATATGTCAATTCTCTCCCAAACTGGTAGGCAGGTTTAAGACAATTCTTATCAAAATCTCAGCAAGATTTTTTTCTATAGATACAAGCAACATTGTTCTGAAATTTAGCTAGAAAAGCAAAAACAATTTTGACAAAGAAGAAGACAGTAGAAGAATCACTTTCCCATAGTTCAGAACGTACTAGATAACTATAGTCATCAAGATTGCCTGGTGCTGGTGGAGAAACAACACACAGATTGAAAGAACAGAAAAGGGAGTCCAGAAATGAATCCCCTTAATATGTCCAGTTGGTTTTGATCAAGGGGCAAAAGGAATTCACTGAAAGAAGGAAAGTCTTTTCAACAAATGGCACTGGATTTATAAAATAGATAACTAATAAGAACCTACTGTATAGCACAGGGAATTCTACGCAACACTCTGTAATGACCTATATGGGAAAAGAATCTAAAAAACAGTGGATATGTGTATATGTATAACTGATTCACTTTGCTGTACACCTGAAACTAACACAACATTGTAAATCAACCATACTCCAATAAAAATTAATTTTAAAAAAATGGTGCTGGAGCCATTGGACTGCTTCCCCACACAGTGGCTCTCAGTGAACATTGCCCACCCCCTGCTCCCCAAGCCCACCCCTCTCCCCTACTGCCTCTCAGCACCACCCCCTCCTCATTACCAAACCAAACTCGTGTCCCCTCACCCACACACAGTAAAGCTGATCTACTGACCCCGGGTTATGGAAGGAAAATGCAGCATTTACTGCAGGGCATCCAACATGGGGCCAAGCAAGGAGAACGACAGCTCATGCTCAGAACACCCAAACTCCCCAGTGGCTTTCAGGCAAAGGTTTTTAAAGACAGTGTGAGGGAGAGGGTCGTGGGGTACGTGGCCAGCTTGTGGACCTTCTGATTGGGTGATGGTGAGGTAACAAGGTGATGTTTCAAGAATCTCAAGTATCAGTTTTCTGGTTCCAACCGGTCTGGGGTCTACGGTGGTCAGAGAACAGTTAACTTCTTCCACCTGGAGGGGGTTTTAGTGTCTGCAAGACAATTCAAGGACATGGCTCAGAATATTATCTGTAGCCCCTGAGGAGGAAGTAAAGGTGCTTGACTTTGTTTAATGGCTAAACTATTATTATTTTGTCTTGCTTGACTGTTTTCCTTTGTTTTTGCATTTTCTCACCTCCCTGTTTAAATTTGCTCTTTGGAACGTGGGGAAAGCCTAGGAGACTAAAGCTTTTCTACAAACAAGAGGCGGAGACACGGGGTGGGGGAGGGGTTCTGTCACTGAGATCAGGCCTCAGGGAGGATTCCCCGCCTCCTCCCAGCCCTGGTCTCCCGCCCCAGCCTCCCTCCTGGCCCAGAGTCCAGGGACCCGTCACCGTGGCCCTGCGTCCCCCGGGGACCTGAGCCGGCAGCAGCGGGACGGCGGGCCGCCAGGGCCCCCTCTGCACCCCGTCCTCTGAGGGTCAGAGCTGCTCTGGGCAGGAGGGGGACTTGGGCTGGACTTGCCCTGCGAGGCCTCGGTGGTCCTGGTGGGCTGAAGCGTTCCTGCCGGGCTGGGGTTGAGGTCGAGATCCCAACATCCCTGCCCGCACCCTGAGACTCGTCCCTCCTGGGGGCTGCTCGTCCAGCCCATATGGGATTAATGCACAGAGCAGGACCGAAAGCCCCGTTTCTGCAGAAGGAGGCTAGTTTGCTTAGCTCCACGTGTGGCCGTTAATTAGAAGGAATAGCCTGAGACACACAATAAAATAAAAAATTGATGATTCAGTGACGGCGAATCATTTGCAAAAAACAGCAGATGCTCTTACAATGAAGATATATTTCACGGTTTTTTTAAAGCACATTTAACTAACTGAATAATTCATTATAATGATCATGCTGATATTTCTAAATACGTTCTTAAGAATTTATAATAAAATTTTTCCTCTGAGGATACCAAGGAGTTTTACTTAATTGGTGATGATGTGATTAGGTTCTATTTGTTTACTTTTGCTTTTCTTTCTTTTTCCTTGGGAGACTAAGAGCACCTGGCAGAGACTTGGCTGATAAAAGGGCATTGCAGGTGTTTGTGACCATTGACTATGTGTAACTTATCACTTCTGAGAGGGGAATATAGAATTAATATAGAATATAGCAGCCTTTCAGGCTTCGTAGTCACAGGGCCTTGGGAGACCACCCGTGACAGGTACCCAGCTAGGGAGCCCACTTCACGTGTGACGCTGCCCACATGCGGTGTCAACCCTGGAGCGAACTCTCCACCGCCAACCCGAGGCGGTGGGTTCCTCACCCCGGCTGTGCTGGCCCCCACTGCCAAGGTTGCTGGGAACTTCTGTCGTCTGATGCACCGGCATCTCCAAAATAGAAGTGAGCAAATATTCCACAGAGTGAAGGAAATTTATAAATCTTATAGAGAAGGAAACTTTGTAAGGTCCAGGAAGTGCAGATGAATCTCATTTGGGGCATGTGCGCTAAGATCTTTTATGTGTTCAAACAATTACATCGGGGCTTCCCTGGTGGCGCAGTGGTTGAGAGTCCGCCTGCCAATGCAGGGGACACGATTAATACCCCGGTCCGGGAAGATCCCACATGCCGCGGAGCGGCTGGGCCTGTGAGCCATGGCCGCTGAGCCTGTGCGTCTGGAGCCTGTGCTCCGCAACAGGAGAGGCCGCAACGGAGAGAGGCCCACGTACCGCAAAAAAAAAAAAAAAAAATTAGATCGGCACTCAGCTGACATCAGTGGAGGCCTCTTTGGTGAAGCCAATCAAAGCTTCAAAGAAACTACAAAAGGAAAGGAACATCAATGCCCCTGAGGGATCAATTAACACCTTGAAGTTTTCATCTAAAACCTTTCTTAATGGATACCTGACTGAAGCAGGCTTCAATTCCAATGGGGATTGATAGTGGAACCCTAGTAGACTTGTTAGGGCTGCTTTTTAAGGTGGTAACATCTGCCAGTCTACAATGAGCAGCAGAGTCAGAGGATGAAGAAGAATCCAATTTTAAATGAGTAAGTGCAATTGTGTGTGATAAAAATCATCAGGGAAAGCATTTGTGTATTCTGCTAGAAACCTTATCCATGCATGATATGACATACAACTAAAGAAGTTTCACGGAGATACAGATTCTTACATAAACTTTTAGATGAATGAGAAACATATCTCCATAAAAGTACTCACATCTGAGTTTGTCTCATGAGATCTGCAAAGTGGACTCCCCGTCCTGTTCTAGGCACTGCTCACATCGCCCTCAAAGGTAACACTGCCCTGGTCTCTGATGCCAGATTCACGTTGGCTGTTTTTGTCCGGAAGTAGAGCAGTAAACACACCCCGTGTCTGGCTTTGTTGCTCAGCATTTTGTTTGTGATGCGCATCCGTGTTGCTGGGTGTCGCAGCAGTTTCTCCTCATCGCTGCATACTTTTCCATTGTGTGAGTATATTACAATTTGTTCTATTATTGACGAGTATTTGGGTGTTTATTATTTGGCACTGGAGGGAGAGCCACCTAATAGGAACCATTAGGGAGGCAGCCAGCCAGCCCAGGAAGGGAGAGGGAGGAACTCAGTACCCCGGCCTGTCTCCTCCTCTATCTCACCTAGGGTCTGTTCTCTCTGCTGGGGGTCCCACTGGCAACCAAAGCACAAGGACAGGCGCATGGGCACCACTCCCAGGCCTGGGCCTGGAGGGCGTGTGAACACGGCCGGCGCTTGTAGGCAAGAGCAGGCATGCAGGGCAAGGACCCAGGGCTGGAGACTCCGTGTGCTGTGATGGACATTTGACAGGCAAACCGCAGCCCTGCTCCTGGGAGCCCTGGGCAGCCCCCTGCCCATCCCCCCACAAGGAAAGGCCAACCCCACTGTGTTAGACTGTAAAAGGCGCTCAGCTGCCCGTGTTGCCTCTGCCGTGGGCTGCAGGAAATCTGTCCTCTGTGTCAGTAGACCCTGCTGGCTGCAGCACAACAGACAGACAGACATGGTATATAAAGAGCAAAGCCATAGCTTTGAAACCCACCGTGAGCACAGAGAGGTTAAGCATGGTTCCCAGAGCTGCACAGCAAAGTCAGCTTTAGGGAGATTTGGGTCATGATAGATTGATAGATAGACAGACATGCCAGCTTTCAGAGAAGAGAGGTTATTAAATTGTGGAACAGGATATCCTGGGAACTCTGAATTCTTCCAAAAAGATTTTAAAAGTGGACACGAAGCCAACTGTGTAGGACAAGGCCCTCTAAGGCACACGTCAATTCTAGCCTGTCTGCCTGGACTCCCCACCCTGAACCTGAGCTTTACAGAAGCGGATGCTTGGCCCAACACTTCCCAAGGTTGTAACCGGTCCACGGATGAGCAAGGCCCTGGACCCCTGGACCAGTAACGCAGAGCGTCATCCCGGCCCTAGGAGCTCAGAGGACAGTAGGAAATGAGGAATTAGAATCTCACCTGTAGGACTTGCCTGGTGGCGCAGTGGTTAAGAATTTTCCTGGCAGTGCAGGGGACACGGGTTTGAGCCCTGTTCCGGGAAGATCCCACATGCTGTGGAGCAACTAAGCCCGTGTGCCGCAACTACTGAGCCTGCGTGCTCTAGAGCCCGTGAGATACAACGACTGAGCCTGTGAGCCACAACTACTGAAGCCCGCACGCCTAGAGCAACAAGAGAAGCCACCACAATGAGAAGCCCGCGCACCGCAACGAAGACTAGCCCCCGCTCGCCACAACTAGAGAAAGCCCACACGCAGCAACAAAGACCCAATGCAACCAAAAATAAATAATAAATTAATTTTTTAAAAATCATTAAAAAAAAAAGAATCTTACCTGCACATTTTTACTTTTAATTTTGGACCCTGTTATCTAAGTAAATGTTTCTTATTTGGCAATGATGGCTGAAGGAAAACAGGAGTCAGGATACCTCTAGGAGAAAAAGTATCAGCGTGGGCGATAACTTTTGGTTGCCCAATGTCCTGAGTAAGACGGATTCTGTCTCCTGGACAGACCCGTTCAGTGCACAGTTTATTAAGCCCCACCCAGTGGGATGCGTTGTACCACGGATCAGGGTGTTCCTGCCCTTGCATGCAGGATCCTGAGGGCGTCTGGCAGCAGTGACCCTCATTTTTCCTGCTCCAAGGCTATAGAAGGTCATAAATCTATATTACAGAAGTAGAAATAAAGACACAGGGGCAGGGAAAGGGCTCCTGTGAAAAATAGAAAAGCCCATCACAAAGGACCTCTCTCTGCAAGGATGATTTGACTTCCTCGGGGGCCAGGAGTGACAAGAGGAGGAGTATCTTTCATGGGACGGTGACAGCACCTTAGCCAGGAGAGACCAGGCCCTGAGTCTGTGATGTGTTGGTCTCCAGCCTGTGCCCCCGCAAGAGTAGACATGTGGGCTGTGATCCGGGAGACCTTTAAGGGCTGATCACCGGAAGGCGCACTGAGGGGCGGCAGGACAACTGGGGTGAGTCCTGATTCTTAAGTAGCACGTGGCCTTGGGCAAGTCACTCAGCCTTCCTCTATGCGATGGTAGGCATGGACTCAGTAACTTACACAGAGCATCACTCATGAGAAGTTCCAGTCCTAAATCCCCTGTCATGGTGGGGCCTGTAATTTTCCAGGGTGCAAAGTTCTCTCTATTGTAGGGTTCAAGTTCATAACACATTTACTCATGCAATCGTTTAGTTGTTTGTCCACACACACAATTAACATTAACAGAGCATGTTCCCGGTGAGGGGATGAGGAGGCTTCAGCACACTTTGAGGCCGTTCTTAAGCCTCTGTCTTTGTTGCTTCCCTCTGCTGTACCATCCCTTAGGTAGCCTGACCTGTTACCATTTTCCCAAGGAAAAAGCCTGAGACAAATTCAGTATCGAAATTAATTGTCAGGCTATCAAATCCCCCATTCCTAGCAGCAACCCCACCAGACCTGAAATATATCCCACCCCGTCGTTTATGCTCAAGAGGGAGGGTTCCCGTGAGACACTCACGATTTTCTGTGCACGAGATAATCGACCCCAAGAGAACAGCCTGCGGGTCTGGCACACGGTGTTGCCCCTGCCGTGGGCAGGGGCGGTTGCAGGCTCACCGTCCCCTCGCCTCTGACTGGGCGGCGGCCTCCTGGCCGCACAGGATTTCCCTGGAGGAGGATGGGGCCAGCGCTGAGAACAGGCAGCGTCCACGCGACCCGGGCGGGTGCAGGCGGTGGAGACTGGGGTCTAGACCCAGGCAACGCCCCTCAGACTCGGTGAAGAGCCGCGTTTCCTGAACCCACCTGCTGTCCTCCTGGCTGGGCAGCCACACCCGGGGTGCAGGACCGCGGGCTCACTGGATGCGGATGCAGGAGCTGCTAACACGTGCCAGGCGGCTGAATGGAGACACCGCCTTGTCAGCACCGGGAGCCCCTGACGGACGGTGCCCCTCCATCCAGACGCGTTTGCGGCCCAGGTTCCCACGGTGAGAGCTGCCGTCCAGAGGGACAGGGCGACCTGAGCCTGCCCTTCTCGAGCTGGAGATAGAAAGTTCTGAGAGTGCAGATTTTAAAACAGATCAAGGGTTATCTTTTTGGCCACCCTTTCTAGTTCACAAGTTCAGATGGCGAGGGTCTCATCTGATCGTCATAGAAACGCTCCGAGGCCTGAGCCTCCCGTGACAACTAAGCAGGTCCAGAAAGGCCGAGGTTTGCAAACATCACCTGGTGTGTGAAGCTGAACCAGTCCTGGACCTCGGCCACATCACCTGCTCTCCCTTCCTGCTCTGTGCCAAGAGACGGCCGAAGAACAGCAATGGCGTGGCCTGAATTTTCGGAGACAGCCCTGATCTCAAGTAGATTCCCCGTTTGCCTGTAACCACACGAGAACCCATCAGGCCCTCTTCCCACTCGGGGTAGTGGTCTCCATCTGTCCAAAGTGCAGCCTGACAGACACAGCGTGTGGTGTGAGGTCACTCAGACTGACCACCGAGTCACCCACTGACGCCCCACCATGTGCCCCCTGCAGCCCCACCCCAGGCTGAGACCACCAACCCGGGAACCAGGGGCTCCGGGGAAGGTTCCCAGGCTCCCAGCCCACCAGGATCAGGGAGAACTCAGGCTAGGAGAACCGCCAGCAGGACAAGGCCCCCAGACCACGCTGGCCATCACTGATCCCCGCGGAAGCGCTGGCCACGCAGCTGGCTTCTGTGCGTGAGAAATGTGGGTCAGGGCTTCAGAGACGAGAGAAAAAAAGCAAGGCCATCGGCATGAAGGGCGGAAGGGAAGTGACTACAGATGCAGATTAAATAACCATCAGACGATAAGCCGAGGTACAAGTCAGCCCCTGCAGACGAAGGAAGACAATTGAGTCCAGGGTGCAGCTTGTCCCCAGCTTCTCAAGACAGCCGCCATCCTGTTTCCAGCCAGGGTGACCGGCTCCTTTCCCGGCATCTGCTTTCCTCCCTCTGCCCAGCACACGGAGCTACCTCAGGGCTGTCCCTTGTCTGGGGAGTCGGGCCTGGTCCCACTGCAGGATCCCAGAGAAGGGGGCGTGGGGTGCTTTGAGGGGCTGAGAGCCCCAAGCCTTGACCTGAGGGTGTGAACTTGGATGGCGTTATCCATGGAACCACCCCAAAATGCCGCATCCAAAACCTCTGCTTAGGTGGAGCCGTCCCATTAGTTTCACAGCTTCCCTCCTTCCACTGGCAGCTCTCCCAGGAGAGGGGGGGCCAGACACAGTTCTGGAAAGTCTGGCACCCCTCGGGCATCCTCCTCAGCTCCGTGCCTGAGCATGGCACCCGGGCTCCCAGCTGGCTCTGTTTGCCCACTGAAGCCACAATCCCACTTACCCGAGCCGCTTCCATTTGTCAGAAAGGGCAACTTTGCATAATAAATTACATCCATTGATGTAATCAAATATTTCCATAGATTGAATTAGGTGTAATCGGTTGTCCTCAAGGCTGTTGCCCTCCTTCCCAGCAGGGTTGGCGGCCCCCCTGCTACCCGCCCCACCCCGTCCTCTGTGCCGGGCCCTGCACACCCCACCCCCCCGCCCAGGCGCACTGGGGTGTGGGCGGAGCTCGGGCGAGGGCGCCCCGATGCTGTTCTCAGCAGCCTTAGAAGTTGCTCCAAAGCAGTAGCTCCGAGCGTCTCACTGTCCTTCTCAGCAGGCGTAACGTGTGCTGTTCTAGGCACAGAACACGATCCATTTCTCTCTCATGATGGGACAGATTTGGGTGGAGCCTCAGCCCTTCTTCACTCGGACACGGCTCTTTATTCTCGAGTCTCCACCCACTTTCCTGTGACAAGGAAAATGTGAGGCCCGCCCTGCCCACCTCCCAGGACGCTGGCCGGGCTGCACTAGCGGTAACCACGCACGGAGGCCGGGCCGGGTCAGCACCCACAGCACCACTTCACTTAATCCCCAGAGCAACCTTCCATCCACGACTTGGGGGGGGGAAGCCAAGGCCCAGGGAGCTTGACTAGTTTACAAGGTGTCAAGGTCACATCCCTGGGAGGTGGCGTGGCCGGGCCAGTGACAGGCTCGGGAGTGGAAAGGCCGCCCAGACGACCCCGCTGTGTCCGTGGGGTCAGGACGACGCAGATGGGTGTCCACACGGGGGTCCTGCTGCCCAGCGATCCACCTGTAGGCACCTCGATCTGGTCTGGAGGGGGGGTGCTGGGGGCTCGAGGCCAGGGAGAGGGTCCGCCGGATCGGGCCTCGGTGCTCTGTGCCCTCAGCAAGGCTCCGGCCCCGTCCCCCCGCCCCCACTGCTGTTGCTCTGCCTGGGGTCCACGGCTGCAGCCCCTACGCACGACCCAGCGACCTCACGGGACGGATGCCTAATCAATGCAGCCTGCTGAGTTACGTTTCCACTGCACAGTTAAACAAGAACAAGAATTAAAGAAGCCAGTCTCTGGATGTGAACGGGGCAGGGGCCACGGAGGACAGCGGGTAAGCAGGAAGAAGAGCTGGCCTAAAACTCGTCCCACCCCGGACCCTCCGGCTTCTGGGTCCCGGGAGGGGAGCGGCGCGGGGACTCTTGGTTGGGTAGGTGGCGAGTCCTGAGCCGGGACGCAGAAAGCAGCCCTTGCCGCAGAGAACAGCGCCCACGGCACGGCGCGTCCCGCCAAGGGACCGGGGCCAAGGCCTGAGCTGCAAGCCCCCCACTGGTGGGAAGGGGGGTTCACATCCTCTGACTCCCTGCTCCGAGCGCCACCGAGCGCCACCGAGGCCACGCGGGGAGGCCGTCACGGGCTCCGCAGCCACACCGCGCGCTCCGTGGACCCGACTGTGCTCGTGTCTCCACAGCAGCCTCACTTGGTGGCTGCGAGACCCGTCGCCGCGGGGTCTATGGTGTTGACCACTGACCCCTAACTGGCCAAGCGAGGCCGGGAGGGGGCGCGAGCTCCGTCCTCTGCTGCGGGCCCCTCAACCCTCACCACCTCAAGGAGCGAGGACAGCCCTGGGCAAAGGGACACTCTGGGATGAGCCGGTGTGACGGGCACCCCCTCCCCCCCCAGAGCAGAGGCCCAGAGCCTCACTGTGCCCTTGGTCCCGAGGCCCGGGCTGCAGGGGCCACGGCGGGCGGTGGCCGGAAGCCACACACGATTGGTAGCCGGGGAGGAGCCGGACAAGCCGGGTCGGCACCTTTGGGGAAGACTGGAGCCCGACCTGGCTAGCGGGACCTGCTCGCCCCCCAAAGCCACTGTTTGGCCTCCCTGGCGGCGACCACAGGGGTAACGGCCCGGTGCCTTTCAGCGCGTGCCCACCATGACCTGCAGAACAATCTCTTCAAAAATAAATCCAGCTGGAGACTCAGTTGAAAACAACTTCTTAAAACTGCAGGAGAAATTGGACACTTTATTTCAGTGACAAATCACTGGGCTGCTGAATCTCTGCGGAAAGGGCTCTTTTCAGCCATTCGAGCTCGGGCTGCAGGGCCACCCCACCATGCTGCCCCTCAGGGAACAGCAGTCAGGCAGATGCTCCAGGTGGGCAGACCATCCTCAAATGACCCTGACCCCAAACACTGCCTCTGCCCCACCCTGAGCCTCTAGCCCCTGCCTGCTTTCTTGAAGGTTTGAAGTCTGAAGGCCCTAGCCTCTGAATGCTGGATGCTGAGACAACTCAACACGGAAACTGATCACTGAATTAGGATTAAAAAGATCGATGCCGTCCTTTTCCTGGACTGAGTCTTCTGCACTCTTAGCCAGAGCACCAGGGGGTATCTGTGCTTTAAAGAGGACAGGAGTCCCCTCACCCAGGGCTGCGCTTTCCAAACACCTTCCCAAACTCTGTTGTGTTGGATCCTCCCACAAGCCCAAAAGATACTTCATTCTGTTTTCTCCATTTCACTAGGAGAAACTGAGGTCACTGAGCTTACACTCCTTTCCCCAAACTATTTCTCAGTAAACGCAGAGCTGCGGACTGACCCCAAGTCCTTAACTCAAAACCCCACGCTGGCTGTGCTCCTCCAGCCAGAAATAACCTTGTCTCCCCAGGCGTCTAAATCTCTTCGAGGAACTCATCCAAGAGGCAGGTGGCACGCGCTGTGGACGGAACATGAACTTTAGAAATTGGAACCTCTTCCCAATCCACGCCTGCCCTGGAAGGTTCTGGAAGGATTCTATGGCATCGAGCTGATAGATGTCCACTTCACCCACGCCCACCCATCCCCTGCGACCATCAACCCTGAGGTCCACCCCCAAAGGGCTGTTTGGAGGAAGCACTACACACTCCCCCTGTTCAGCCCATAGAGGCAGTGTGTCCCAGCAGGAGAGCACTTCTGCAGAAAGTGAGATAAGCGGGGTAAGTAGAAAAAAGAACAGGATAAATTACAGATATCGCATTTCTACAGGCACTAAAGTAACAGGGAGAAGAGACCATGGCCAGGCGAGCTGAGGATCACAAGCCGGTTTTCCCAGTGGGCACATTTGCTGATTCTGGGCTCGGATGGATGGGAGGAAAGAATAACCAGCAAAGCCCTCGGCCACTGTGCAGGCCCCGAGCAGCAGGCTGGGTGCTTGAGATGCTCAGACGCACACCTGGACACTCGGGGCTCCAGCAGTGGAGACCGACCGTGGAGACGGCTCAGAGCCCAGTGCTTCCAAGAGTCAGGGTGGAGTCACCTAAGAAGTCTTGCTGTTCTCAGGAAGCACAGGCCCGCCCGAGGGAGGGGGACCTGCCTGCCCCCTCGGGACGTTTGAAGGTTGTGTGTCTCCTTGGGGTCCCGGGCTGGAGTCGGGCGCTCCGGAAGCCCGTAGGGCGGCTCTGGATGCCCACTGTCCGGGACTGAGCCGTGAACACGGGCAAACCAGAAGCTGAGCCAGCCTGTCCCTTCCTTTTGCTTCTGCCTGTTGTTTACATTTAAAATTCCTGTCCTCCCCTGGCGTAAGGTGGTAACCAGACTGACATTCTCTACTTTCCGTTACTGCGTTGACATTGAGTGAACGTGGACAGCCGGGTCTAAATCCGCCCTCTGTACGCCAGTTTTCTGTTCGTTCTTTCGGGGTTTGCTCCTCTGATGCTGCACTATTTCTGCCTTACTTGGGGTCAATTGAACATTTTTTCAGTGGTTTTTAAACTAGACCTCTTCACTACTGTTTTGTGAATGCTTACTCTGGGGATTATATTATCCATCCTCATCACGATCTGGTTGGAATTAATATTGTACCACTTCCCTTCACATCCAACCTCATGCTTCACACGTGTGAGGCCTTTAAAAAGGTATAACTTCATTTCCTGACTCCATCCTTTGTGCTATTGCTGTTACAGCTTTTCCTTCCAGGTGTTAAATCCCCAGGTGATATCTTCGTTTTGAACGAGTCATCTGTCTGTTAAGAAAATTGATGGAAGAAAGCAGATGGTTTCTGTATCGACCCACACATTTAACACCCATTGCTCTTCACTTCTTCCTGCAGATCCCAATTTTTATGTGGTATAATTTCCCTGAAGCCTGGAGAACATCCTTCAGTATTCCTTCCAATGCAGTCTGCAGGCAACACACTCTCACAACTCTTGTTTATGGGAAAATGGCTTTATTTTTGCAGCCACGTTTGAGGGATTTTTCACTGGATATAGAATTCTACATTGACAACACTCTGTTTCTCCTTTCAGTCCTTTACGATGTCGCTCCGTTACCTCTGGCCTCCGCTTTTCTGACGGGACGTTACTGTCCTGACGTCACGGTCCTCTGTGTGTGGTGGGTCCATGTGCTCAAACTGCTTTCAGGATTTGATCTCCATTCTTGATTTTCAGGAGTTCGCCTAAGTCTTTCTTTCTTTCTTCTAAGGGGCTGCTAAACTTCTTAGGTCTGGTTTTCAAAGTTAGGGCATATTTGGCCACCGTTTCCTCAAAGAATTGCTGTAACCACATCCTTAAGGTCTACTTTTCTAGCATCCAGTTACCTCACTACATTGCGCAATATTGTCTCCCTGGTTAGTGGCGCTTCACTCTTTTTTTTCCATCTCCTCTTCTCTCTTCGGCAGATTGCATCGTTTTCGCTGAACTGTCTCCTAATTCATTACTTCTTTTTATCTTCCACTTCCATTCTGTTGTTTAGCCCATTCAGTGAATTTTTTCATTTAAGTAATTGTATTTTTTATGCTGAATGTCTTTTCGGCTCCCGCTTATAATTTCTACTCCTTTGCCGACAATCCCTGTCTTCACCCATTAAAATTAATTTTGTAAAGTTCTTTCACACGTTTACAATAACTGCTTCAAATGTTTTGTCTACTAAACCCAGCATCTAGGCCATCCCAAAAGGTTTTTATTCACTGATTTTATTTCTTGCCAATGGACCAGGTTTTCCTGTTTCTTTTTTCTCTAGAAACATTTTATTGTACACAAGACATTGTGGTCACTCACTGTAGGATTTCTGGATTCTGTTATGTTCCTTTGAGGACTTGTGGGTGTTTGTTCTAACAATCAACTCGACTGCAGGTGAGCTGCCTTAACCACAGTCTGGGTTCTATGTGCTGTGATGTGACCCTGTGGAAATCCCAGCCCCTCTGACTGGCAGAACTCAACCTCCAAATCCAAAGTTATTTTCAAAGTGTTTAATTAATTTGAGACATTGTTACACTGGGGAGGAGTAGCCTTTACTCTGGGGGGTGTCCCCCTTCTGAAGCCGTGGCCTCCCTAGGTGCTCTGGCTCGCCTGAGACACCACGACCCAGGGCTCCTTGACCTCTGAACGACCTTCATCCTCAAACCCACAGCCTGCTCGACTTCACTGGTCTCACCACCTGCGTGCATCCCAGGCTTTTGGAAGAGCCCCAAGAAAGTCCCCCCACAGATGTTGGCCACCTCCCAGCGGAGGTCTCTGGGCTCCAGCCTTGAGCTGGGTCTTATCAGAGCTACAATCCAGCCCAAGTCCAGCCCATTTCATGACTGAAGCCATAAGCCCTTCCCGCTTCTGCCCAAAAGAGGAAAGTGAAACTCCAACTTGAGGGATAAAATGTCACCGAGAGTCGTTAAAGCTCTTTACACACAATATGGACACAGAATAACGCAAAATATCACTAGACAGGCAAAGAAGTTAAAAACAAAAAGCTGCTAATTAAGAGGAAAAGTGGACCAATGACTCAGATATTAGACTTAGCAGCAAAAACTTTTTCAACTCTGATTAATAATTCTATGAATAGTAGAAAAGATCGACAGTGTAGGTGAAAAGATGGACATTTTGATATGTATAACAGGAACGTATAAATAAGTGAAAATGCAATATCTGAGTATTACTCAATTATTAAGTATTGACTAATTATTAATATTTAATTGACAGATTTGAAATCATATTGGATGGAGCCAAACACAAGGTTGGTGAACTGTAAGTGAGGTCAAAGGGCACGGAGATTACACCCAGGGATGCAGTCGTGCAGGACTCCCCAGCAGGCTTGAGATGAGCGCAGTTGTAGCAGCATGAAGACAGGGTGATGAAAGCGTCCAGGAAATGATGACTGAAAACTGATCAAGCACAGCAGCACCCAGACTCATGAAGCTCAGCAAACCTCCCGCAGGACAGAGACCTGACAATATGCTGACAGATGCATTATGGTCACAGCGCTAAAGGATGGGGGAGGGGGGATGGAAACAGACAGAGGGAGGGAGGGAGGGAGATCTGAAAAACAACTCAGGGCTAAAAGAACAGCACCTTTAAAGAAACAATAATAAGAGCTCACTTCTCAAGAGAAAGAATTGAAACCCAAAGATAATGGAATGTTATTTTTAAAGCATTAAAAAAAAAAGGCGAACCCTGTAGAAATGAAGATACTTTTTAAAAATAAGCCTCTGGATTAAAAAAATATATATATGAGCAAAGTAGTGCCAGAAAACTTAACTACAATAAATACTAAATTAAATTAATCAGTCTGAAAGGAAAGGTCCTAAATGGAAACGCAGAATTGCATGAATCAATGAAAATAACCAGAAAGTGAAAATACATGGGCCAGTAAAAATGAATATCAACTGTAGACACAATAGTAGTAACGGCTTGTGGAGTTTCAAGTACATGCAGAATTAAGATGGATAATAATCACCATGAAAGCAAAAGGCAGCAGGGGTAAATGGAGTTGAAACATTCAGCGAAGTGGTAAAAATACCATTTTATTAGACGGTGAGAAGTCAAAGATGCATGTTGAACTATCTGCAGTAACAGGAAAATCATAAAAGAAGGTATACAGGCGAAGGTAATAGAAAAAATGAAATTAAAAATAGCACATTAATTCAAAGGGACTGGAGAAAGGAAAGGAGAAAAGGACACAGAGCTGCTTGTTCGACCAGGAATTCAGTGGTCACGTGACAGCTCTGGACCCACTCACATTGGTAACAACATAGGGGTGAAACAGGTGCCAGTGATGGTCTGGTTCTTGATCTGGGGGCTCGCTACTAGGTGTGCTCAGATGGTGGAACTGTAAACTTAGGATTCGTACACCTTTCTGTTTGTATTTGATATATTCTTTAAAAGGTATCTCTAAGCCTTCTGGAAATGCCTACATTTTGGAAAGCTATAAACCAAAACGCCAAAGGCAACAGAAAAGGAGCTTATCAAAGGTATTTGTGCCTTTTATGTGCATTTTCTGGTATCTTAACAATTTAAACCTCTGTACTTTGCCTAGTTGCCAAAAATGTAAATATACTTAAAAGCCAGTGGAAAATAAACACATACAGAGATGGTCAGGCCAGAGTGCCTCCTGAGACCCTCCTGAGCCTCCGCCCCGACGCCTCACCTGGTGGACATGGTCCTTCTCCCTGGCCCTACCCCGGCCGTCTTACTTGGGTTCCAAGTTGAGAGCAGAAACAGAAAAAAACCGATTACAAATGTAGGACTCTTAGCTACTGGGGGGCCCGAGAAATCTGTCATGTCCTTCTTCCCTCCTCCACCCGACCTCCTGGCAGTGCGGTCAGATGCCCGGGGGCTGCCCAGGAAGGCCTGTGCGTCTCTCTCGGTCCAAATTCTGGGGGCAAAAAAAAAAAAAATGGGGCTTCCCTGGTGGCGCAGTGGTTGGGGGTCCACCTGCCGATGCAGGGGACACGGGTTCATGCCCCGGTCTGGGAAGATCCCACATGCCGCGGAGCGGCTGAGCCCATGAGTCATGGCCACTCAGCCTGCGCGTCCGGAGCCTGTGCTCCGCAACGGGAGAGGCCACAGCGGTGGGAGGCCCGCGTACCGCAAAAAAAATTGCCAACAGCCTCCGGGAATCCAAGTGCAACTACGAGGACAAGAGTGGGGACAGGGTGAGGACAGGGTGGGCTCGAGGCCGCTCCCACGTGGCTAGAGTCCAGTGGTGCCCCCAGCCCGGCCCCTCTTCTGGCAGCGCTGGGTCAACCCAGATGCGGGGAGAACGTGGACGGGGGAAGTGTCTCCACTTAGACGACCTACAGGCGCCCAAACCCACCCGGCCAGGACTAGACTCCTCCCCACCGTAACCCACTCTTCCTTCTTGCACACATTCCTCCAAAGTGGAAACCCGGGCATCACCCCTCCCTACCCCGTGGGCCCAGGTTCTGCGGAGCCCACCTGAGACCCCCTCCAGCCTGTGCCTCTGCTTCCCCGTGGCCATCGCCCCGACCTGTCACACTGACCTTCACCCTCGCCTCACACGCCAGCCCTGCTGGCCCCGTCATGTCAACAGCCCTGCAAAGTGCGGAAGGTCCCACGCGGCCAGCCAGCAGGGTGAAGACCGGGCCTCCCAATACACGGCCGGGGCTGCTCCCGTCGGTCCCCGCCGGCACCACCAGCCTCGCTTCCCGTGTCCCCATCCTGAGCGTTGC
Source organism: Lagenorhynchus albirostris (assembly GCF_949774975.1). Classification (NCBI taxonomy): domain Eukaryota; kingdom Metazoa; phylum Chordata; class Mammalia; order Artiodactyla; family Delphinidae; genus Lagenorhynchus; species Lagenorhynchus albirostris. Next base: position 108,249,186 of record NC_083103.1, on the reverse strand, counting down.
CACGCGGATTCCCGCAGACGCCCAACGGAGCCGTGCCATGTTCCACATCTAAGGGACCCAGGGCCCCTGTGGGGACACAGCGGCCGAGAAGGTGCCCGCCTTCCTCAGCCCCTCACTGGACACAGAGCCCAGGGAGGAGCTGGGCCCGCCCCGACGGCTCCAGGCCGCTGCACTGCAGACAAATGAACCGTCAGATGATGTCTTAAAGCAAGAGGAGGAGGGGGTGGAAGATAGCACACAGTTGGGCAGCCGCTCGACTTCTGCGCAAACCAATGAGTAAAGCAGCCCTTGACAACTTCCCCAACTGCTGCCGACAGGATAATTGTGCCTAATTTCTTAATTTTAATGCCGTTGTTGCCTTTGGCTTCTGCTAATGAGATGTAAATATGTGTCGCGGGTTCGCGGATTTGTTTTATTGCAGGGTAGCTAAACGGCCATTAGCCGGAAGCTTAGACTTGTACTTGCTTATTTTTATCATCACGTGACCCCGGACGGCAGAGAAAGTGAGGCTAGGAGGGGCAGACGTGGCGTCGGCCCCCTTCCCTGTCCCCTCTGCTCCGGGGGGAGAAGGAAGGTCTAGGGCCCCCCGAGGCTGGAGGTTTGGGGGTGGGGGGTGGACAGAGAGGAGGGCTGCCTGGACCGCGTCCCTCCCAGGCCACCAGCCCTCAGGAGCCGCAGGTGCATTCAGACCAGAGCTCTCACGAAGGAGTCGACACAGCCGGGACCTCCCTGCGTCCACTTTGTCCCCGAAGGGCAGGCCTCCTGCAGCCGCCTTGCCCCGCGGAGAGAAGTTCTGCGGAGGGTCTGATTCGATCCCTGCCCCGCAGTCCTAGTGGGGTCTCTGCACCACCCTCTCTCCAGAACAACCCTCCAGACGCTTACAGGACGGCACGAGGTGCCCCCCAGCCTCCTCCTTGTGGGGACAAACAGTCACTGCCCCCAGCCCTTCCTTCCCACCTACGTTTCTCTGAGACCCTCTGCCGTCGCCCCTCGGGTCTCGTCAGCTCCGCAGGCCCCTGACTGGGGAGGACACCCTTTAGTCAGGGTCAGGGCAGCAGAAGTGTCATCTTACCTCTTGGTCTTAGGAAGATGATGCTGAGAAATGGGCAGTGTGGCCCTGGCGGGGGGGTCCCGGCGCCCACCTGCCCCCCACCGCCCAGGTCCACCTCCAGAGCACGCCGGGAAAGGAGCTGGTACACCACGTCCTCCACGTTACACTGCGTGCACTGTTGCTCCTAGAGGCATCTGAGTTTAGACCCAATCCAAAGCTTTACAATCCAAAGACGTGAACATCTAAAGGTGGAATTTCCTAGGCCAGGAAGATTAACAAAATTAATTTTATAAAACCTATTCAAAACATTTCCCTATCAGGGAGGGGTGCAGACACAGCCCCACCAGTTACGATGCCCTGTCTATGTGGCAAGTGTCTCCCTGTATCTTACTACTGTGTTTTCCATGCGAGCCTCTCACCGATTGCTCTTCTTTACTTTCGTGAAAGTACCCAGTGAAGCAGAAAGTCAGGAGACCCGCCCTCTAGTCCCAGCTCACTTGGTAACAGAGTCTGGGGAAAACACATCCCGGCATCGAGGGTAAGGTCACCCGGTCTCCCTCCTCTGAAGTGTGAACATCTTACCACTTGCTCCAGGCAAGGGCACACCCGCCGGTGCTTGAATCCTTCTAAGAAGCCCTCGTCCCCAAGCAGGTGCCCCCCACCCCGGCAGCAGCTCCGAGGGTAGGGGCTTGGGGGACCTTGGAGGAGGCTGTGTACCCAAGGGAAGAACTCACCCTTCCCAGCCGCCCTGTGTTCTTGGGGACTGGCTGGTACCTCCCTTTCCTCATCTGTACAGCAGGAAAGATAATCTCCATCCCAAAGCGATTATTGTGAGGATAAAATGAGATTATGTTTGTAAAATGCCTGGCCTGTAGTAGGAGGGTGATTAGTGTTAAATCTCATCCTTCTCTGCGTGCGGCCCCTTCGAATCCTGCAGGTGGCCTCCTTCTGCTGAGTTGAGCATCATGTAAAAGGGTCCCATGTCCTGTCGGGGTCCTGGTTTCCTCCTGGGAATCACCTGGGAACAGCCCCATGGGCCTCTCGACTGTCAGGGGCTGTGCGGTGTCAGTGCCATCACGAATGTGGCCGGATGGCAGAAGCCTCCGGTTTTCTGTCTGGGCACTTCCCTCTGTCCCCCTTTCTATCCCTCCATTTCCCCTTCTCTTCCTCCTCTTTCTCTGGCTGCCCCATCCATCTCAGCCCCTCCCCTCCCCTGCCCTCCCCTCCCCTCCGTTCCCCTCCCCCCTCCCCTCCCGTCCCCTCCCCCTCCCCAGGCCTCCCCCACTCCAGCTGGCTAGCAGGGAGCAGGACCTGGAGATGCTGAGGGTTCCTCCACCAGCCTCTGACCAAATGTGTAGCTGTTCATTCCCAAGTACATTTGGTGGAAAAACTAAAAGCTCATTAGTTTCATAACAACAGAAGGATAGGTCCACTAACAGGAAGCTCACTGAACACTTTGCAAACCAGCCAGGCAGCTCATGAGACGGCTCCGGTGTGACTCATGGTTTCCTCGAGGCCCCAAAGGCCTGAGTCTCCCTTGCTTGGCTGTTGAGACATGTCCCCCCCTCACCCAGCCCCAGGGGGGACCCTGGGAGCTCCCAGGCCCAGGCAGTGCCAGCCTGAGGGGCCTCCCAGCTCTGCACTCATCCATCTCTGAGCTGTCAGCACTTCCCAAACACCCGCACGCCCATCACCAGCACCGCTGACGAAGCTCACACCTGGGCGGGTCCACTGGGGTTTACGGTGGGAAACCGGTGGGTGAGGGGTGCAAAGTGCGTGCCCACCTCAGACTCTTCTAGCCTCGCTGTGAGGGGCAGACCCTCTAATCGGGTCTCCTTCACAGAGTGGGGAGCTGGGACTGGGGGAGCTGCCTAGGTGACTCGATCACAATTACGCGGCAAGAAACAATGCAAGTGTGGACCGCAGCTTCCGAGGTCGGGGGGCAGGCAGTGGACTGTCACCCGGTGCCCTTGCTGGTTGGGCCGCCTTAAGCAAGTCTATCCACCTGTTTCCTCACCTGTAAACGGGGCTGATGGTGCCTCACGAGGCTACTTCGAAGCTTGAACTAGTGTGTATGTGCGGACCTAGTGCCCCGGGGGCTCCAGCAGCTGGCGTCAGGGTCCTGCGCCCTGACCCCAGCAGAGAGGGTTACTTCCACCCCTCGCTGGGCCCCTCGTGAAGATGGCAGCTCCTCCAGCCCCTCCCCCTCCTCCCTCCAGCAAATGTTAATTGCACATGATGCTTGCTCCAGAAGAAGGGTTATAATTAATTTATGTCAGGACCGTAATAGATTCCAACACAAACTGCTCCATCACATCCAACTGTTCTCTGACTGCTGTTGGCTGCAAAGCACAATCCCAAAATACACTGCAGGATGTGCCTCGCTCCGCCTGCCCCTCCCCAGCTCCCAGGAAGATGAGACACAGGTCCAGCCCCCCCACCTCAGGCCACCCCAGGTGCCACAGACCTGGCACGGAGTCCCACCTCCTCCTCGTAATTGCTGTGTGACCCACGATGTTCACCCAACTTCTCTGAGCTTCAGCTTTCTTGTTTACAAAATGGAACAGTATGTAATATTTGTGAGGATTGAATCAGGCAGACTTTGGTAAAACGCTCACCACAGCATCAGACACTTGCCAGGGACTTAACAAAAGAAGTCACAACAGCAGCTAAGCTGTGACAGAGTTCCTGGGTGCTGGGCGCCCTGCTGGCTCCCCCCACCCTCTGGACACCCCGTGGGGTCCAGCCCTCCGTGTCGTGGGCAGAGCTGTCCTAATGGTGTGGTCCTCCTTCACCCAGTGGGTGGGGGTGGAGGGTGGGCCCAGCTGCTGCCACACAGGGTCCTCCCAGGGAGCAGGGTGCAGGTTGTTCACTCCAGGGGGCATGGCTTGCTGTTCCCCCCAGACCACCAGGATGTGAGGAGTAAGAAACTCAAGGTGAGGGACAGACGCGGACTCTGAACTCAGAGGCTGGAGGGCGGGGCCTGGGGCTGCCTCTGAGAGGGGGCCGTGGAGCAAGGACGCTCGGAAAGGCTCTGCGTGCCGGGCGGAGAGGGTCGGGTCGGAGGAACAAGCCCCCAGGACCCTGAGAGGGCGCGTCCTTCCTGGCCGGCTCCCAGGATCGCCCCGGGGTCCATGGGGGCGCCCCACTGCTCTTCCCGAAACTCATTTTCTCTGAGCATTTGTACCGTTTCCCACCCCTCAACCAGCTAGCTCACCAGCAGCTGAGCGGTTTGCCCTCTGTGTCACGAGCACAGATACACAAGCGTCCTCAAGCACCTGACGCTCTGTGCCTGGTCAGGCCACCCTCAGCCTTGGACGGGGTCCCTCATTCTCCAGCCCGTGTCCTGGGGACACCCTGTGATCCTGAACCGGTTCCCCGCTTAACCCGGATTCGGGCGTCTTCAGAGCATCGATCAACTCCCAATATTTTAAATATATTTCTGTTATTTGGTTATTGGCCGTGTTTCCCAGTAAAATGTCAGATTTGGGGTTATGGGGTTTTGGAATTTTTTTTTCTTTTTTTTTTTGCAGTATGGGGGCCTCTCACTGTTGTGGCCTCTCCCGTTGCGGAGCACAGGCTCTGGACGCGCAGGCTCAGCGGCCATGGCTCACGGGCCCAGTTGCTCCGCAGCACGTGGGATCCTCCCAGACCAGGGCTCGAACCCGTGTCCCCTGCATCAGCAGACGGACTCTCAACCACTGCACCACCAGGGAAGCCCTTGAAATTTTTTAAACTACTGCATCCTCAACGCCTATAACAGTGGCTGAGATTTAGTAGGTTTTCAGTAAATAGTGTCTAGGGAAGGAAGGGGTGAAAGGAAATGCTTTGTCCTTCTCCCCTCCTTTGTCTGCAGCAAAGCAGGTCAGGAAAACACACTCTGTCTGCAGTAGAGCTGCTGGGAGACAGCCATGGGTGTGTCCACACACACGTATGCACACAGGTACCGTGTCGGGAGTGGGGAGGGCCCAGCGGGAGGAACCGTCGTGTCACTCAGGAAGCCGCATTCCGGGAGGGAAGAGGCCACGGTCTTGAAGGAGAAAGACGTCAGACGAGCAAACTGACCCTCAAAGGACGTGCAGGACAGTGCCGGCCAGACCCGAGGGCTGTCAATGACCACAGAGACGGGCTGGTCCATTTCCCACGAGGCCACCCCACAATCCCAGCTTGGGCTGGCCTGCAGCGAACGAGGGGCTCAGGGGCGTGGGAAGCGGGACCCTCACGCCCAAGCCCCTCCAGGTGGCCACAGCCCACTTGTGCTCTTTCCTGGCGTGAGGGGTCGCTGAGCCTGGGCCAATGCCCCCACGTCTCCGAGCCCAGGTTCCCGTGGTGACCCCACGAGTCAGCCGGCACAGGGCCACCTAGGGGTCCCTAGTGGTCAGACCTCCACTCACTTCAGAAGAGTCTCGGTTTGGACAATAAGCTATCTTGTGACCCTAAAGCAAATCCCTTTTAGAGTTTTTGTGAGGATTCCATGAGCTGGTACATGGGACGGAGGCCAGCGCACGGGACAATTAAATGCAAATCCCACCCGGGTCCTGCCTGGCCCAGCCCCCAGGGCCCCGTCCCACTGCTCCTCTGATGCTGCGGCCCGTCCCTGAGGCCTCCTTGCTCTCCTTCCAGCCCCTCTGGATCTGCTGCTTTTCCCTCCCCCTGCTCTTAGCATCTGCCTGTCCCCAGCTGAGTGATTCATGGGCCACTAGGTCTCATGGAGGTTGTCGCCCTGCCTGGGGAACCACGACTCCGCGATGGAGCCTGTCCTGTCCTGGCCGCACTGGTAACGGACGAATGCGGCTACTTAGGGAAGCTTCCCTTATCTCACCTGCAAAGGCTCCCTATTCCTTATCTTGAAAAATGGGTGGCTGGCAGATATGGGAGCCATGACCACTCATCAGAGTCTTCACCGGGACTGATAGATGGAATCTCTGCTCTTTGCAAAGGGAAATTTTGCAGCGATAGCCTCTCCCTTGGCTTTGCCTGCCTCTCTGAGAGGAAGCACGGACTGTGGAGGCTGGAAGGAAGTTTCTGCAGATGGGGGGTGGGGGTGGGGTGCTGGTGGCAGGCACAGGTCAACGGCCCAGGCTGGCACTCGGGTCCTCCCTGCTCTGAGCCTCCCGCAGAAGAACCCCAGGGGGCCCCGAGCCCAGAGCAGAGGCTGGACTGTAAGAAGGGACACTCCTCAGGCCAGCACCCTGGCCGGAGAGGACTCTGCCCACAGAGCTTGGTGCTGGGACCGGACACCTCACCAGCCGCTGCCCTGACTCTGCCCTTCGTGACCGTTCACAGGGGCTGCCGGGCTAGAAGGAAAGTGAGAACCACCTGAGGATACGTACACTTACCCAGTGTGCTGCGGCCTGAGATGCACGTTTACCTGGGCGTCCCCGCGTGCAGGCCTCCTCTGACCAGTGCTTGGGTATGAGCAGGTGCTGCAGGGGGGCTGCTCTCGGGGAGCGGGGCCCAGGGTCAGAGGCTCAAAGTCCAGAGGAGGCCCCGACCGTCAAGAGCAGGCGGGGTCCCACAAAGCGCGGGGAAGGGATCCTGAGCTCTGGGCTGGCCTGTCTCCAGCTCAGAGCCAGGAATCTGCCTGAGACAGGAGGCCTCGGGAGGAGGGAGGGGTGGCCCTGGGGAGCAGGTGCCGGTCAGCACGGTACCTCCTCGTCCCCAGGCTGGCCCTGTCCTCCAGGCCTCCCTAGGAGAGTGGGGGACAGATGAACCTGGCCCTGAGCTGAGCCCCACTGCTGGCCCTTCACGGGAGACACCTCTCCCAGCGTTCCCCCTGGACCCAATGTCCACACACGCGAGACGGCCAGTGCCCGGAAGGAACTCAGAAAATTGTCAAATGGATAGATGGACTCAGCCCATAACGTACTATGTTTTCTGCCTGTATGTCCTCAACCTAAAGGTTCCTGTCTTTCACTGGTTTTGTCGCTTTCTCAGCTGAGCCTCACTGAACGCGGCCCCATCCTCCCCACTCTCTCCTGGAGCCCACGGGACTTTCTGATGCTGTCCTCCAGGTCCCCTTCTCCGTGACGTTTGTCATCCCGTCTTGGGCGCCGCCCACTGGGCGTGTCCTCACCTGGCGTCCACGCATTTTCTTCACTGCAAGTTCAGCTGCTCACCTTGCCTGTTAGTTTTTCATTTTAACACAATCTATGTTAATTTTGAGACGTTGGTTTTTCAAACCCTGTGTTCTTTTATAGTGATTTCCTGTTCCTCCTCATGGTTTTATGCCTTTTTCTCTAATAATTTCCGTAGACTTTCACAGTGCTGTGTGACCCTCAATCCTGGAGTTCAAGTACCCCGGTTTCTTGGGCTGTGGGGTCCAGCTCACGAAAGGATGCCTGGGACATGTGTGACATTTTTATTGTGAGCTCATAATCAGCAAGGACTTTTCTCTCCATGGGATCCTACATCACCTAAGTTCTCTGTTAGCTTCTTCCTGGCACACCAGACCTGGGATCAAGTTCATGTTCATTGCTCAGCTTGGGGACCCTGTCCTTCCCATCTCCAAACCCAGGCACGGCAGAGGCCGAGGTAGCAGTGACGCCTGGGAGATTCTGCACCCCAGACCATGGGCAGAGCTCCCCGGGGGAGGCAGGCTTCCCTTCTGAGGCTCAAGGTCAGCTCTCCCATCTGCGTGTGGTCAGAGCCCAGAGCCTTGCACACATGGGCACAAAGGCACAGGGACACACATGTGCGTACATGCAGGCCCACACACACACACACACACACACACACACATACACACACACGCGCGCACATGCAGTCCCTGCAGTGAGATCTCACACTGTTCCAGTGCTGGCTTTCAGTGCCTCCCCGGGGCTGTCACCTGGGGTCCCCATTTCTTTCTTGCATCCTCATCTGGACCTTCCAAGCACATGCATGCGGTCACTTAGTCAACACTCCTGTGGTCTGTACGGGACCCGGCTCTGCCTGCCTGCCGTGATGCCAGCGTCCGACGTCACACAGGTCCTGGGGGCGTGTTCTGCTCCGTGCCCCCTTTGGAGCATCACCAGGGCACAGCATCAGCTCCACCGTCCCCTAGGATCTCGTCACATCCGACAGACACTGAAGAGATACTTGGGCCCAGGCGCCCCCTTCTAGGAGAGGTAGAGTCAGGTGCCTGACGGGGGCCCCGGGCACCCCAGCTCTCCAGCCGCACCCAGCCTGGCAGGCCTGGGATTCACAGACAAGAGGGAGGGACGTGATGAGTACAGCCCAGCCCCCGCCAGGACACAGAGGGCTCCAGCCCTGCTGGCCAGGGATTCTGCCAGGTACACGGTGCCCCTCGGCCCCTACTGACCTGACCACAGACCTGGGGCAGGTTGCTCACTGGAGGCCGGCCCTGCTGCACCCACTGCGCTCTCCAGCCTAGCCAGCATCCTCTTCGTGGTAACCAGGAACCTCCCCGGCCCTGCTCTCAGCATCACCCCTCGCATCCCTGGAGACCGCAAGACAGAAGACAGAAGGCACCACACCACAGGCAGGGCCAGCACAGGGGCCCTGGCACTCGACCGAGCTGCTGACACGTGAGACCCTACGGTGGTCCCGTAGGACCGACCAGTGCAGTCAGAGCCTCAGGACCCGAGCCCCAGCCCCCTCCCATGTGGCAGCGAGGGCCAGCCTGAGTCAGGCCAGACTCCCTGGAGAGGACGCCCCCGAGGGCCTCATCTCCCTGTCCACCCAGCTAGCCCCAGCCATGCCCAGGGCACAGGCACCTCAGCCCTGACCACACAGGGGCCAGCAGGTGCCCCCCGACTTCCTGCCCCACGTGGTGATGTCCTGAGAGGCATGAGAACAGTGCGGGCTCCTGTGCCCAGGGGGCTCCTGCCACGGCCCTGGTGGGAGTCAGCCCGGAGGAGGTGAGAGGTGGAGAAAGGAGTCGCCTCCCCCAGCCTGGAGCGACCCCGACGAGCTCCCCTCCCGCTCCCTCCCTCCCTCACCCTGTTTTCATTCCTTCCTTTGCCCAGGAGCCCATCAGACCCTGTGCAGCCCTTGCAGGCCAGCACCGCACTGGGCACTAAGGAGGCAGTAATGGGTACCGAGGGGCGGGAGGAGGGGCCCGAGCAGACAATGCCCGTCTCCCAGGGGAGGGCTGGGAGGGGAGGGGCCTGCACGGCAGCCAAGGGGCTGGACCCGCCCGAGAGCAGTGGGGCCGTGGAGGGCTTGCAGGAGGGGACCCGGCTCTGGCAGGGCTGCTGACACAAGTGGGGTGGGGAGGCAGGTGCCAGGGGGCAGTCGGAGGCTGTGGGACCAGCCCTGGGAGGTGCAGGGGGGGGGGACCCAGCCCAGCGGGGGGCGGGGATGAGGGCAAGAGGGTAACCCTGAGGCCCCACCAGCAGCAGGATCTGCAGGACCTGCCTCCACGGGGGCAGGTGAGGCAGAGGTGAGGCAAGGGGGCCCCCAGGTCTGCAAGGGTGGGGAGGAGAGGCCCCGGGCCAGCGCCTTCAAGCCCCTCGCCCTGAGAGGCCCTCGGCCCCCACCCCGTGTGCCGTGAGGACAGGCCCCAGCAGGCTGTCTCGGCAGAGCCCTGGGGAGGGGAGGCGCTCGTCCATGATGAATCCCCCTGGGGACCTCCGGGCGTCCGAAAGCAATGGCATTATTTAAAACTGGCTTGAATTTGGCCCAGGACACAGACGCCTGCCTCTCTTGTTGATCGTCACCCCTGCTCCTGCGGCATCTCCCCGTTTCCTGAGAAGACGGGCAGCAGGTCCCCCTCGCAGCCCCACGTGGACGGCGCCACCTCCCTCCACCCGGCTGCAATGGAGCCGGTCATCCCTCTTCTAACCCCGCCAGTTCTCAGAGGAAGGCTAGTATAATCATTTCTGCTGGCATTTTGGGGAGAAATCCAAGTCATTTGGTCCCTTTGCTGGACCACTCCGAGTTAGAAGACCACACAGGTCTCATGACAGCCATTGTGAAGGGGGACTGGCCTGTCCCCTCGAGGCCAGCACAGCTCAGGCGGCTGGATCCTGGGGCCGGGCTTCTAGCCTGGGGAAGAAGGAGGCCGGGAGCGGCAGGAACCGTTGCTATGGAGACACTGCCCAGCAGTGGGGCAGCCGAGCTGTCAGCTGGACGTAACCTTGAAGGATTTCACAGGAGAGAGAAACAGAAAGCAGGCAGATACAGATACAGGATGTGAAGCCGACCTTTACCTGGGAGGCTGGGGAGGGTGAGAGGCCAGACAAGACACCAGGGCCTGAGGGAAGGGGGATAGAGGGGGGAGGGGGAGGGGAGATGGGAAGGGGAGGGAGGGGGCACGGGCAGCACCTCCTGAGAGTTGCCACACCCAGAAACCCTGGGTACGAGGTGTCGACGGCCCCACTGACCGATGAGGACACGTGTTAGGTCACGCATCCAGTCTCAGACCAGAAAATGATGCGGCTGGAGTTGGAACTCAGGTTTTTCTGACTCCAAAATCCACACCCCTCCCTTCTCCCACTGCCTGGTCCTGCTGAATCAGCCCAGAGACCCAGCTCCCTGGGAGGCAGAGGCTGCCGGGCTGCACACGAATTGGACAGAAGAGACCCCTCTCTCAGTTGTGCTACTGGGAAGACACCCAGCTGTCTCCCACGTGGCTCTCCTGGGCTCGGGGTCCCCGGGGTTTGCCCCCTCCTGCCCTCCAGGAGCTGCGGGCCCTAGGCCTCTGGCTTCTGCATCCACGCTGAAACCTTCAAAGCAATCAGCACCCACAGAGGATCAGGGTGAGGATAAATACATAATTGGTACCGCTTTTCTAGCTAAAAGATAGGCTGTGCCGGACCCCCGAGGGCTGGTGAGCAGAGGCGCTGCAGCAGCCCCAGAGGCAGACAAAGACAAGCGCCTTTCACCACTTTGTTGCTCCATTCATCTTAGACTCGGAGTTGAGGACTAAGGACTAGAGACCTGGGGGCTCCAATTTCAAGGGACAGAAGCTTCCGCTGCAGAGTGGCCCTAAATTCTGGAAGCACAGATGGTAAAGCATAGGTAAGAGACGGTTTTCCAGAACAGGTAGTTCTGGAAGCACAGATAGTAAAGCATAGGTAATAGGCATTGCATTGAAATACACGATCTAAGTGAGGACTCGAATCAATAATGTTATAAATGAAAGAGGAGGCATTTCGACTGAAGCCCAAAGCCTCCTAAGAGACCATGAACATTTATAGGCCAACAAGTTGGATAAACTGAAAGATACAGACACGTTCCTAGAAACATACAACCTACCAAGTCTGAACCAAGAAGAAGTAAAAAAATCTGAACAGACCAACAGTGAGTAAGGAGATTGAATAAGTAATCAAAAACCTCCCAACAAAGAAAAGTCCAGGACCTAGTGGCTTTACTATGAATTCTAGAAAACATTAAAAAAAATTGGCACGATTCATTCTCAAATTCATCCAAAAAAATTGAAGAGGAGGGAACACTTCCAAACTCATTTTATGAGGCCAATATTACCCTCATACCAAAGCCAGACAAGGACACTATAAGAAAAGAAAATTCCAGGCCAAAATCTCTAATGAACACAGACGCAAAAATTCTCAACAAAATACTAGCAAACTGAATTCATCAGCACATTAAAAGGATCATACACCAGTGACCAAGTAAAATTTATTCCAGGGAGGCAAGAATGGTTCCATATCTTTAAATCAATAACTCTGACACACCACGTTAACAGAATGAGGGAGAAAAAATCGTATGATCATCTCCACAGATGCAGGAAAAAAAAGCATCTGACAAAATTCAATGCCTTTTAGGACAAAACCTGGCAACAAATTAGGTGTAGAAGGAATGTACCTCAACATAGTAAAGGACATATATGACAAGCTCACAGCTAACATCAGATTCATTGTTACTCTAAGATCAGGAATGAAACAAGGATGCCCACTCTCAGCACTGTTTTTTGTTGTTGTTGTTTTTTTGCGGTACGCGGGCCTCTCGCTGTTGTGGCCTCTCCCGTTGCGGAGCACAGGCTCCGGACGCACAGGCTCAGCGGCCATGGCTCACGGGCGCAGCCGTTCCATGGCATGTGGGATCTTCCTGGACCGGGGCACGACCCTGTATCCCCTGCATCGGCAGGTGGACTCTCAACCACTGCGCCACCAGGGAAGCCCTCTCAGCACTTTTATTCAACATAGTACTGTAAGTCCTAGCCAGACCAGTTGGGCAATAAAAAGAAATAAAAGGCATCCAGGTTGGAAAGGAAGGAGTAAAATTGTCTCTGTTTGCAGATCAGATGATCTTATATATAGAAAACCCTAAAGATGCCACCAAAAACTTTTAGTAGTGATAAACAAATTTAGTAAAATTACAAGATATGGAATCAACATAGAGAAATCAGTTGTGTTTCACTCGCAATGAGCTATAGGAAAAAGAAATTAAGAAAACAATCCCATTTATAATAGCATAAAGAATACTTAGGAATAAATTTAATGAAAGAAGTAAAAGATCTATACACTGAACACTTTAAAACATTGATGAAAGAAATTGAAGACACAAATAAAGATACGCCATGTTCATGGATTGGAGGAGCTAATATTGTTAAAATGATCATACTACCCAAAGTGATCACACATTCAATGCAATCCCTTTTAAAATTCCAGTGGGGGCTTCCCTGGTGGCGCCAAGAACACACAGTGCGGAAAGGACGGTCTCTTCAATAAATGGTGTTGAGAAAACAAGTTATCCACGTGCAGAAGAATGAAATTGGATCCTTATACCACTCCATATACAAAAATCAACTCAAAATGAGTTAAAGACATAAATGTAAGACCTGAAACTGTAAAACTACTAGAAGACAACACAGGTGAAAAGCTTCTTGACATTGGTCTGGGCAATGAGTTTTTGGATCTGACCCTAAAAGCACAGGCAACAAAAGCAAAAATGGACAAATGGGATTGTATCAAACTAAAAAGCTTCTGTGCGGCAAAAGAAATATTCAACAGCATGAAGAGACAACCTACAGAATGGGAGGAAATATTTCCAAACCATACATCTGACAAGGGGTTAATATCCAAAATATATAAGGAACACAAGCAACTCGATATCAAGTAACCTCACTAATAAATGAGTAAAGCACCTGAATAGACCATTTTCCAAAGAAGATATACAAAGGGCCAAGAGGCACATGAAAAGATGCTCACCATCGCTAATCATCAGGGGAATGCAAATCAAAACCACAAGAAGATATCACCTCACACCTGTCAGAATGGCTATTATCAAAAAGACAAGAAATAGCAAGTGTTAGTGAGGGTGTGGAGAGAAGGGAAGCCTCGTGCACTGTTGCTGGGAATGTAAACTGGTAAAGCCAATTATAGAAAACAGCATGGAAATTCATTTAAAATTTTAAAATAGAACAACCATATGATCCAGTGATATATCCCTCTTCTGGATATATTTTCAAAGGAAAGGACATCTGCATCTCAAAGAGATATCTGTGCTCCCACGTTGATTGCCGCAGCTTTCTCAATTGCCAAGATATGGAATCAACCCAAGTGTCCATCAACAGATGAATGAAGAAAACCGTGAGTGTGTGTGTGTGTGTGTGTGTGTGTGTGTGTAGGAGATTCTGACACATACGACAATGTGGATGAATATTGAGGACTTCACACTAAGTGAAATACACCAGTCACAAAAGGACAAACATTGTCTCAATCCAGTGTTTACACCTGGGAGGTGGGCGATCTCAGACTGGAGCCCAGGTGGGTTCCAAAGCCTGACGATCAGCACCGCACAGTCGTCCTTCCCCAGGGCGGAGGCGAGTGGAGGGACCCCGGGAGAAGAGTGGGGGGAAGGTCCAGGAGGGGAGTGGTCTTCAGTCAGGAGGCCTTGAGCACCAGGCAGAGGGGGTACAGCAGCCGTCGGGGTCACCCACGAGGAGGGGCTTGGTCAGGGTGGACGCCACATGGAGCCCCCCAGCAGAGCCAGAGCCCCTGGAGTGGATAGTACAGGCCACCGCCGCCCTGCCTTGTCAGCCCTCCCGCAGGGGCCCCACAGCTTCTGGCAACAGTTGTGTTTCCTCCATCTGATGACTTCAGGTAACATGAGCAACCTATCCGTCAGGCCCAGAAGCCAACCTGCCGTTTCATCCATCAGCACCCTCCCACTGCTGGGATGCACCCGCCATCCCCCACTCTCCAACCACCGCTGCCCCTCCCCATCCAGCCAGTGTGCTCCTCCAGGCAAAGCAGCGGCCCCTAGTCAGGCTGGAGAGGGAAGCGGGCCTCTCCTGAGCCTTCAGACACTGGTCTTTAGTCCCGGCTGCACCACCTACCGGCCTTGCGACTTTGTCCAGCCCTCACCCACCTGAGCCTCCGGCTTTCACCCGCAGAGTTGAGTCGTGGCGTCGACCACGGGAAACTCGGGAGGAGCAGGCAGCACGCGGGACTCTGCAGTGGGTCCCACCCTCAGCATAGCTGACCACAGCAGCCTGGTCGGCCTCCACGCCATTATCAGAACAAATACGGATCTACGTGAGATGCGTGTGTCCTTCTACAAAGAAGTAAGGTTTTAACATAGCTGTAGACAGAGGATAGATAGAGAGACAGAGAGAGAGAGAGAGAGAGAGAGAGAGAGAGATACATACATACATTCATACATACATAGATGATAGATTGATAGATTTTGGAGAATAGGTGTCTTAACAGAAAAAATAGCTAGACAAAAGTCATAAAAATCAATGAAAACATAAGAAATGGAAAATTTTTATAAGGGCATGTGAGTGCAAAGCATAGATTTTTATACCTAGGTGAGGATAAACAAGTGAGGGTTTCCTACTGGGCAGGGACAGCAGGCCGGATAAGGAAGAGGGATGGTAGGCGGCCCTCACGTCTGCGGGGCGTGTGTCGAGCCGGCCCTGCACCTGCAGCTCACACACCTCACTGAATCCCCACAGGCCTGTGAGGAGGCAATCCCACTGTCCCATTTCTCAGCTGAGGAAATAAGGCCCAGAGAGGTTAAGTCACTTGCTCTAAATCACACAGCCTGTGAAATGAAGAGGTGGGGCTGAGCCGAACTTCTCGACCATTTGCTGCCCACCCCACGCCCTGCCCCCCGACCCAGGTGGAAATGCATGTGGGCAGGTGGGGAAGTTCTGCAAACCCACAGAAGCACATCCCGCCGGCCTGAATCTCCCACCTTCTTCTCACCTCAGTCCTCCTAATTAACCCGAAAGCTCGACAGAAGCCCCCAGTCCCTGTGTCCCCACCGTTGAGAGATGGGGTCCTGCCGGCCGGGAGAAGACACAGGTCCTGGAGACCACTCAAGTGACAGTTCTTCTCCTTCCCTGCAGCCCCCAATCGTGTCCCGGGGGCCCTGGAGGGGTCTCCTCCCCACCTCGGGGGAGCAGGCTGCTCTGCTGTGACACAGCTGGTGGCGGCACCGGAGGGACGGGCATCCAGTGCTTTCTCAGCGGGCTGTCCTTGGCCGTCCCTCTGCATGGACCCCCCAAGCCGGCAGCTCCGGGAGGCGGGCGTGAGAGGCGGCAGTGGGCCTGGAACAGCGCTACCGCCCCTTGTGGGTCGTGGGTGTGAACAGGAGGCCTGGCCCGGAGGCCAGCGCGTCCGCGAAGCCAGCGTGTCCCCAGCAGAGGTGGGACCTGGGAGGGCCCTACCTCCCTCAGACGAAGGCTCTCCTCCACACGGGGCCAAAGGGGTTCACTTTGCCCTTAAACCTCGGTTGAGATTCTAGATTTCACTGGGCACTAGGCACCAGGCTCTGAGCTGGGGGAATGCAGGCACGGAGGCTGCAGAAGTGGAGCTACCACAGAGGCACCCGAGGTCCCCCCACCCCGTTTCCCCTCTCTGCTCCCGTGGCCCCCCTTCCAGCACTTTGTTCCAGGCTTTTCACTTACTTTACTATGAGCTTGAAAAAAAATCATAATGAGGAAAGTAGATCTTCCAGCCTAGCACATAAAGCGTTTTCCAGCCTGTCTGGACTACCTGCTCTCTGACAGGTGCAGAGGACAGAGCACCACGCCCCCCTGCCAGCTGCCCTGGGCACCCCCCAGACTGCCCTCCCCTTACACCCCGTGCAGAGGAACTTGGCCTCTGAACGGTCAGCCCTGGAGGCCCCGAGTGTGGGAGCACCGTCAGGGCTGCTGAGAATGAAACAACAAATTCGGGTTCCAAATCTCTAGGGTATTCAGTTCTAAATTTTGTCCTTGAGCCTTAGAAACCAGACAGATCTAGACAACAATTTAGTGCAGGGCAGTTACCCACGGATGCTGGGAAAATAATCACACATGGGCCCCGGGAGCGGACAGGCTGGGAGTCAGGAGGCAGCTCAGTGTCCTGCCTTCGTGACAACCCTTTGAAGTGGGTCCCAGTGTCCCTGTTTCACAGATGAGAAAACTGAGGCTTAAGAAAAGAAATAAGCAACTCACCTAAGGATGCACAAGTCGTGACGGTGACCCTGGCTTGAACCTGCCAGCCCGATGCTGCTGTGTTCCTTCCCACCTGCTCTTTGGTGGAGGGGCCTATAGGTTAAGGTGGGCTGGACTGGATCCTGCTCTGCCCCCTGGGCTGTCTGTCCTTGGGCCAGCTGACTAACTCTCTGTGCCTCAGTTTCCCCAGGTAAAGAGGGAATGAGAGTAGTGCCTGCCCCACAGGGCGTCGGCGCATGTGAGCCCCGGGCCCGCGCTGCCCTCACCGCATCCGCTCTGCATCCCCCTCCTCGCTGCTCAGGGCAATGTCACCAACACCAGGCCCTTGATGTGCTCACCCCTCAGCGGCAAGAGCCTCGCTGCCCCAGGGGACTGGGTGTACAGCAACCTAGCTTGTCTTCTGAAAGGGAAGTTGCAAGTCTTCTAAGCAAGAGGGGCTGCCCAGGGCAGTAGCCATGTGTGGTGACAGGAGGGAGGCCCCCAGAATTAATTGCTCACCACATGTCACCACTGATGACAAATTTGCAATTACTGTCTTCCTAGGAATAAAAATGTCCCATCCTCTCCCAGCTCCGGTCCCCACAGCCTCCAGCCTGATTTAAGCCGGTCCAGAGGCAGCACCTGCCGGTTCCAAAGAGGAAAATGACACCCCGCCCCACCACCCAGAGGAGCAAAGGATCCCGGGCCTTAAATGACAGGCTGGTCTTTCTCATCTGTTTAATCAGAGAGGGACTGGCCATGCATTGATATCCCCAAGATGGGGCCTCTGATTTGGATGGAGGCTGGCGCAGTCTGAAGCGGGGCAAGACTGGGAAGGATGACATTTATTTCCAAGGACGGATCCGGGAGAGAACCTTGCCCGCTCCCTGTTCCCACCCGGCCTCAGATCTTTGCTTCAAGGTTCATCAGAGGCAACTTGGGAAAAGGACCAGAATAAACACTGGGTCCCGAGTGGATTTCCTGAAGGCGGAGCCTGGGGACCCCCAGCGGGCAGGGGCATGGCCAGGGAGCTGCCCGCCCCGCGGGTTACAAGCCACGGCCCTGGGTGTTTGCTGCGGTGGGGGGGCCTCCTGTGGGGGGAGGGTCCTGGAGGGGTCAGGAAAAGGCAGGCAGAGGCCACACAGCTGCCGGGCTGGGGGCCCAGGTGTCTGCAGCCAGCCAGAGCTGCCATCCAGGAGCCCCCAGGTGAGAGCCCAGCCGTGGCCCCCGGGATGAGGACACAGGAACGTCGCTGGACAAGTGTAACTCTTGGCCCCCGAGAGCCCACAGCTCGGGGGCCCCTCCCACGGGAGGTTAAGACGATGATGCGAGGGGTCCACTGGCCTTCCAGCCCCGTCTTGAATGGTAACGCCCTGTGCAGGTGTCTGACCTGTGGACCCAGATTGAGTTCCTCCACAGCAGAATCCATCCTTACCCCCTCTCACACCCACCCCAGCCAAACACCCTTACACACACACGCACACAAATATTCGTTCATGTGCTGACACGCCAACGTTTTTCAAAGGGAGAGGGGAGGGGTCTGAGCCCTCGAAATCTGGCCTGACTCAGTGGAGTGACACCAGATCCACACCAGGGAAAGCCCTGGTTTAGGACCATAAGTATTTCTGATAATAGAAAAGCTGAAGGAAACTGAGGTTTCTCAGTGGAAGACGGGAAAGTGCCGATACAGGCCTCAACACCGACAGAGTGGAGGGTGAGAGCTGCCCGTTCTCTCAGGTCCTTGTAATCCTGGGTCTTCGCCCCTCACCACAGACGGCCCACTCACACATCCACGTGTGCACACGCCCACGCACACACTCCCTCCCGGTGAGGTCTCGCCCAAGGCCTCCTCTGGCCTGGAGGAGCAGAGTGGCTGGCCTGGCCCCCACAAGGGCCTGGCAGGGCCTCCCTGTTCCCTGGCCCTTCACCCTCCAGGACCTACTTCTGATGGGCAGCCTCTTAGCTCCCTGGTTGTCGAGTTCTACCCTTTCCTCCCAGGAGGAGAGGAAGACGGTGGGAGGGACCATCTGTGGGAACGAGGCCTGAGTTGCCTCCGCCGGTCACCAATGACCCCCCTGTGCCTACAGCCTTAGCCTCTTCATCTGCAAAGTGAAGCTGGCATCCCTGTGTCTCAGGACAAATGCAAGGGTCAAACGTAACCTCACGTGGTCAGCACGTGAGGTCGGGGGAGGTCGGGGGTCTTTCTGGCAAAGCTCCTGGGCCCCCAGCCCGACTCCAGTCTGGTTCACCTTCGCTGTGTCTGTCCCCACCAGCCCGGGAGCTCGTCTGTGACGAGTGCTGCCGAATGCACAAGTGACCGAGGGCCCCCGAGCTTCATTGTTTCTGCCAACTGTAAAGCGCTGTGCTTCGGGGTGAGTGTGCAGGACCCTCACTGGGCGGTCCCCGAGGACGGCATGCCCATCAGGGAGTCCCTCCCTGTCCCCTTCCTGCTCCTCCACAATCACAGCCCCACCCATGACCATTAAAACAGACGCCTGGCACCCTCTGTCCGGCCCCGATCCTGCTGTCCCCGCTGCCCATCCGGCTCCCACTCGGTGGCACGAACTGAGTGGCCCTAATGGGCCTGCACCTCTCTGAGCCACGTCCACGTTCCCCCAGGCTGACTGTCGTGGCCACCCCTCTGCTCATTTCCAGGGGTGTTTTGAAAGAAAGGACACAGGCTCAGGAGGATGCTGCTGTGCAGAAAACCGCTAGGCCCAGAGTCCTCGGCACCAGGCCCCGTGCTCAGCGCAGTCCCCGCACGGGGCCCAGCAGACACTGGGGCGCCCGTGGGCGTGGAGCACGTTTCTGTGACTCCCGGTGGGCCAGGACTCACGTGCTTGTTTTTCCAGGCCTGCGGGTCCCGAGTCACAGCCAGGCCCCGGGAGGTGGGCAGGCTGAGACCCCCCCGGGGTCCCCAGGAAGCCATGGGCCCCTTCCCCATTCATTTATTTACTCCATTGGTCCATTCAGCAGATGCACGTTCAGCTCCCACCTTGGCCGGGTTCAGGCCCAGGAGCAGGAAAGGGAACAGTCAACAGAAAGCAGCCTGGCCGCCTGTGCAGCTGGGCCCCCGGCCAGGGCTCCCCCCAGGACGCTGCCCGGTCCTCCGGTCTGCCCAGCCCCACCTGGTCAGGGGGCCTGCCCTCCGGTTCTGCCCTCCGGTTCTGAAGCCGTCCCCTCCTGGCAATGAGGAGGTCGAGAGGGGCTGCCGTTGGGTGAGCAGAACACGGGCCGCACGGACAGCAGAGGGCCCACCGGGGGCCCACCTCCTCGCCACGCGTCCCCTCTTCCCTCCAGAGGCGGCTTCCCTGGCTCCGTGTGGGCCTCAGGACTCTGGCCGACGGGTCCTGGGAACCCGGGTCCAGGGGTCCTGCCGTGAGGCCCTGGCCCATCCTCCTGCCTCTCCCTCCAGGGTGAAGGTACCCAGGGAGGGGGGCGGGGGACAGCAGGTGTCCAAAGTCCCCCGTTCATTAAATGCTCTGAATAAAACGTTATTCACAGATTAACTGAGTTTTACGTGAACAACCATTTTCATGTGTTTTAATTTTTCATGGGTACTTTTCTGAAGAATAAGTACATTGTTAATAATTTAGGGGAATGAGGCCTTGTTAACCTCTGTATTTTAATAAGGTCCTACTGTGCCCCCGCCATTTATATTTAAAGCAGCTTCAGTTTTCCCCAAAGCCGTTTCCTTTGAGGCGAGTCCTGGTGGGGCAGGCAGCAGGGAGGGGTGGGCGTCCGAGTCCGGAAGGAGCCTTGGGCTTCAGGATGCAACCAGGGAGGCTGTGGGTCAGCACCAGGGGCGGGGAGGGGGAAATGCAACCGCCACAGGGGGCCCAGCCCCGCAGTGCCAGCAGGACCCAAGGGACGCGATGGGGCCACGGGCTGCTGCACAGAGAGGACCCAGCACACGGTGAACAGAGACCGGGGGAGGGAGGAAGGCTCCTGGGCGGGGAGATGCCCAGCACCCCTAGGTCCCCGGGGGAGGCCCCCGCTTCCCCACGTGTATTCCGTGGCACCCCTAAACCCGAACATGCATCCTCCCAGTCAATGCTCATGACGCCCAGAGGAGGGGCTGACAGCACATCCCCTTCGCAGACGCGGAGGGAGTGAGGCTCAGACCAGAGCAGCCTTCAGTCAGCAGCACAGCCAGGACCCCACGAGGCTCTGCTTCTAACCACCACGCGGCCCTGGGGAGGTGACCTGCCTGCACCTGCCCGGCCCAAGCCTCTCGTCTCTGCTCCAGGGGATGGCTCCACGGGAAAGGTCTCCCATCTATGCTCCCACAGCTCCCTCCCCACCCGTCGTGCCTGAGCCCCCAGCCCCTACCCGGCCTGGCCACTTAGATAGGAGGCCCCATGGAGATGAATGTGCCCTGAGGCCCGTGGACTGAGCAGAGGCCGAGAGGGAAGGGGAGGAGACAGGCTTGGGCAGCCGGGCCTGGACGGAGGGTGCTGGAAGAAGCCGTCATCCAAGCCTCGCTCTACTGGGAGCTCGGGCTTTTCCTGTTTCCAGAGGGAAAGCAGTAGCCCCACTCTGGACGAGATTAAGGAGGCGCCTGCCAGAAGTGAGAGACAGGAGGGCCCTGCTCCCGGGTCACATGGGACACGGGCTGGTCAGGGGCGGTGTGCAGGGGTCGCGCCCTGCCCTCCAGAGCAGACGGGTGCCTGGCTGACGCTGGGGGCCTCGTCCTGCCCGGGATGTGTCATCTGTGGGAAGGACAACCCACGACACCATGACAGCAGGGGACTCTCCTCTCCACCCACCCCGGATCCCCCATCGGGATCTGTCCCTGCAGAAGCGCAGTCAGGACAGCGGAACGGCCCGTCAGATTCTACCCCCAGCCCTGCCCCTCACACGGGGTCCTCTCGGCTCAACTTCCCTCTGCTCACTCAGGAAGGCAAATGCTCTGATGGCTGGAAAACAAGCGTGTCTCGCAGACATCTCTAAAGTCAACGCCAGCGCAGCCCACGCGGCATCAGAGCGCACGCCCTCGGCGCTGGGACGTGAGGGTCCCCCGCGCTCTCGGGGACCCACGACTATGTTACAAGAGCACCACCGGCTCCTCAGCCTGGAGCCGTGCCCCCACTCGCACTGCATTAGCTCCTGTCTCAGCCCCACCACGTAGGAATGAGGAAAACACAACCCACTGGCTGAGCCAGGCTCCGAGCGCACCCCAGCACCCGCTGCACCCAGTAAAGCACCCGCGTGGTTCTTGTCGCTCCCTGTATGTTTGCTCAGAGTGCTAACCTCACCAGCTCCCCTGCAGCCGCCCTGCTCCCTGCCAGGGCACTGAGTCAGCCTCACTTGGTGGAGACGCTGAGATTCTGGTCCTGGACCCGGGTCCCAAGAAGCAGACCCACTCGTACCCCCGACCCCTAAGTGGGAAGACACTCCCGATGCCCATGTCAGCCAACCTGCCTGAGTCCTGACTTGCTGGGAGAAATTCCTGCCGCCCGTCTTATGGGCTGAATTGTGTTCCCCAACCTCATATGCTGAAGTCCAGACCCCCAGCCTTTCAGGACATGACTGCATTGAGACAGGTTCCGTAACGAGGTAATTAGGGTAAATGAGGTCACTAGGGTGGGCCCTAAGCCCACGTGACTGATGTCCTCCTGCCCAGAGGCGACTGGACACAGACACACACACAGAGGAGAGGCCAGGTGAGGGCATGACAGGGCAGCGTCTGCACCCCAGAGAGGCCCCAGGAGGGACCCTCCCCGCTGACACCTGGACTTCAGATTCCAGCCTCCAGGACTCGAGAGAGTAAACTGTGCTTTAAGCCCCTCGTTCTGTGGTCCTACCTTCCGGCACCTGGAGCCGCCTTTCTCTCCCTCTCTCTCCACCCCTGGCCCCCCTCCCTTCCCCACCTTGACGAGCCTCTGATGGTTCGTTTAAGTCCCCCAAGAGGCCTCCTCTGACCGCGTCAACTTGTTTGGGAGCCTCTTGTCCCAACTTCCACACTGCCTTGTCCACGTGTGAGCTTGTGTGTACATGCATGTGTGTGTGTGTGTAATTGTGTGTGTGGTTGTGTATTTGGGCATCTCTGGGACCCCTGTTCATAGGACACACTCCCTAAGGGCAGGGGTCATGTCGAGACTCACGGAACATCAGGCTCAGGGGGGCCCAGCGACTAGGAACCTGCGATCTTGATTTTACAAACAGCTGGAGGAGGATGTGATGGTCGTGACATCTGGCCCAAGCCACCCCTCCAGGCCACACGCCTGCTCTTTGCCCTCTGAGATGACCCAGCGCCCAGTGGAGGCTCTGTCCCCTGCGGCCTGTTGATGACTTCTCTGGGGGTCCCTCTGATGCCGCCCCCCACCAGACCCCCAGATGCACTATTTCCACTAGTGTCCCATCTCCTAAGGACGCGGCGCTGGCCGGTGCTGCCTCGGCAGACACAGGTGCACGTGCGGCACCAGCGACGTGAACCCCCCCAGGCGCACAGGCACCCCTCAAGCGCACGTGCACGATCTCCAGAGCCTTCAGGAGCATGTCTCACACCTGAAGTTTACGCAGCTTGTCATCCTGGTTCACGTGGCTCCCCCACGAAACAGGAAAGGCCGTAAGAGCGGGTCTGTCCCCTGGGGCCCAGCCTGCTCAGGGAAGCCCTGGAGCCACGGCTCTGTCCCTTCCCAAGCAGCACGGATGTGCACGCCTGTGTGTGCCTCGGGGACACTGCATATGCATGTGTGTGCCCGTGTGCCCACTTTTGCGCACACATGTCTACTCATTCAGCAAGTGTTTACTGAAGACCTACTACGTGCCAGGCACTGCTGGGCCCCAGGGGAAAGACTTGTCTGCTTGGAAGGTGAGCAGAAGCACGCCAGCCAGAGCCCTCAGCTCCACCATGGCCAGGGCCCCACATGCATGGTCTCAGGCTGCCCAGGCAGGGCTTCACCGGAGTGCTCAGCTGCAGAGCAGGTGACCCACGCAGCTCTGAGTGCCGGGGGTCCCCAGCCACCCTGCCGGCCTTTTCCTCCTCGTCTGAACTCACGTGTCCACCAGACAGAGCTCCTGGACATGGGTCCTGTGTCCTAGATGCAGCTCTGTCCCCGCCCTGGCCGACCGTGAACAGTGCTCACAGACCTGCCCCCCTACGCGGGGCGCGGAGCGTCCTCACCGGCCTTGTCCTCTTCCACTGGTTCTCCTCTGCCGCCCTGGCCGTGGAGATGGAGCCCAGGCTCTCCGTGTGGCCTCTGCCCACCCAGGCCCAGGAGAACCAGGACCCAGGCCGCCTGCTGGACAGTTCCGCGCATTCTTCCTCATTTCTCTTCTTAAAACATCCTTAAGTAGCCTGTGATGACTTTCACGGGGTTAAATGACTGGAATCCAGGTTTCCTCGTGGTGGAGTTGACCACCTCGTTTCCCGTACAAAACAACATGGCCACGAAAACAGGCTCCGGGGTCCAGCAGAGGAACTCAGCTTTGGTTCCAGAGTCACCACACCTGTGCCTGAGTGGCCATCAGAGCTCACCCTCAGCTGCGGGAGGAAGCACGTCAATCGTGCTGCAGTGACTCATGTCAGCAGGAGGGGAGGACGGCTGGGCGGCTCCTGTCGTTTTGGGGGGCTGTTGACACCGGGGGACACGCGGTCTTCGTTCATCCCCACCAAGCACGGCTCTCCGGGTGGCTGGCGGCCTCCTCTCCCTCCCAGCTCCTCGCCTGTCCTGAAGCTCACCAGCTCGTTACTGTTAACAGGGCTGCAGATTGCACTGTCAGCAAAAGGCCCCGGAAGTTCATAAACGGCCATGAGCAGACCCTGCAGAGCACGCAGACGTCTCCAGATGAAGGTGCCACTCGCTGACATCTCTGCCAGGTCTGGAGTGACAGGCGCGTTTACCCTGGGCCCCTAAAGGCTCCGGAACAGGGCGTCTCTCTCGGCTGCCTGGGGGCTCCTGAAGTTTGGAGCCAGAAGACCCGGGTTCTATCCCAGGCTCTTATGCCCACCAGCCATGTGACCCTGTAAAACCCACTGAACCCTCTGGGTCTCAGTTCCCTCATCTGGGAACAATAACCGTACCCCCTTCACAGGGTTGTTACAAGGATCAAATGAAATTATCTGTGTCATTAGTGAAATGATGGCACAAGATAAATTCTGACACGTTACAGGTTCACGGTCGTGCTGACTCAGCCCTCGTCCTCGGCGTCATGAGTCTCTGGCTGGTGCTCCAAGCACATGGAGGGCAGGTGTGGCACTGTCGTCGTGTCGCCCCTGGGCCCTGAGGTCAGACGCCCCCTCCGTCTGCCGTCCTGTCCACCTTCTGTTCCCGCCTTTCCTGCGACTCCTCCCCTTGGCCCTAGTCCCGAATCCTGGGAGCTGCCCCCCCAGTGCCCCTGGTACTTTCCGTAGCCGTGTCCTCCTGGCTGCAGGGGAGGGACAGGGGCGGGTGGACCATCTTGACAAAGTGACCCATAAGGCAGCTGTGTCCTGACTGCTGCTGGGTCCTGACCGGATCAAACATCAGTGTGACGGTGTGGTCCCCTTAGGGGAGCCCAGGCCAACTGGAGGCCAGGGGAACAGGCAGGATCACGTCATCCGCTCACACCTCCGCCAAACCCGGGCAAAGGGGCAGACTCACCAGCGAGGGGGCAGGAGTTTGGCTGAGTCTCAAAGTAAAGAGCAGGATAAAACCACACAGGCCCTCTGGAGACGCACTGCCCGCGGCCAGCCTGCAGTTGGAGACGGTGTCTGTTGTCAGCCGCATCGCGGGGGGATGAGTCAGTGCGGGATTGATTTTTCAGAGCCTGACTGCTGATAGCATGATGAAATGAGAGAGAGAGATTGTCACCCTTTGCCATCAAAGCTGCTGTCACTGCTGCAGTTACCTTCTGCCTGGAGGAAGAGGACGGGATGCAGGGCCAAGCCTGGTTGCTGCGTGAGGGGACCCACCCCGCAGGTTCCAACCTAGCTGGCTGGCCTTCCAGAGGACTCAGCTGAGTGTAGAGTAGCCGTCAGTGTCAAAGGAGCAATGGCTCTGCGGTGGCCTGAGCACACCTCTGCACTCCCGTGCTGTGTGGCTTTGGGCAAGTTACTTAACCATTCTGAGCATCAATTTCTTCACCTGCAAAATGAATGTAATAGTAATACCTACTTCATAAGATTGTTGGTTTACAAAATACATGCACGGCTACCTATGGGTCCAAGTAACCCAACTCACAAGCCAACCCCAATAAGGCAATTTATTATTCCACAAAACACAGTCATAGGGAGGGAAATTCCAGGGTTTTTTAATTGAATGACAGCAATGTCATCAAGAACCTAGGTTCTTTATGTCTTTTCATTCTTCCACCCTCATCATGTTGGGGTTCTGTCCTCATGCTAGGTGTCCATGGTCACAGAGAGGCTGCCACTGTTCCGGCATCACAGCTGGGAATGACACAACCAGAGGAAAAAACGGATGTGCCCTCTGCCTCATGTCTCGTTTCGAAGAACCCTCCTCAGAGCCTCTCCCCTCCCTTCCCTGTTATCTCATCGGCCAAGATCATGTCCCAGAGCCCTCCTTATCCCAAGGAGGTGAGCCAAGGCCTTATCAGGGAAATGTGACCCTCATCCACTTGCCCCCTGGGTGAGGTCAGCTTCCATGAAACACACGACCACATGGTCCCCAGGCTGGCAGGAAGGATGCCGGGCTTGTGCGGGAGCCCACCACCCACCGCCCCTCCCTCTCCCCCTCCGTGGGCTGCAGTGGGCACAGAACCAGCTACACATCAGCTGCTTGGTGTTCACATCTGAATGGAAACGTCACGACATGAATGCCAGGCCTCGGCAGCCGTGATGACCCGGCTCCAGCATCCCAGAGCCCCACAAGCTCTTCTAGAGAACACACTTGCCTTATAAAAGCACATTTCCTAACAAGTAAGCAGAATGCTGAAGAATCCTATAGTGGACTTACGTTATTTATTCCAAAAGTGCATTCAGGCCGTTAATTAAATACAATTACAGAAAACTACACTGACACTAGATTTATAGTTAAGAATTATTTAAAAGAACGTAAACATATAAGTACATTTAGATACGAATCATACCAGTTTTCAGCTTCTGCCCTTTGGAGTAAGTTAACCAAACTCCTATTTACAAGAATCAGCCCTCCTTCCCAGCCTGCCTGGAATTCCACGTCTCCCCGCTTGTCTGGGCTGCAGGCCGGGCTCCTAGCCACCAGCGCTGTCAGCTTCTTGGAGCTGCATCTCACTTCCTCTAATTAGAGAGACAGCATTGCGGTTCTCCACCTCTTCTTCCGTCACTTCGGATTTGCTTGTTCCTGGGTTTCCCTGAATGCTGGAAGGACAGCTACCCTCTCAGGAGAGGGCTGTCTTCCCTCAGCCCCGCTCTGTTGGCTTCCTCAAATCTTTCCAAAATGAGCTCAGAATCTATCATTGAAAATATGTACTCTGATGCTTCCAGCCCCTCAACTCCATCCAACTCTCAGAGAAGTCAAGGTGGGTTCTTCCATTTTTAAGAATCCTTTTTTTCTACATACACAGGCAGAAAGAAGAAGATGGAAGCCTGTAACTGTAATGGGCGTGGTGCCCAGTCCATGGTGGGCAGTGATGGCCAGGCGGGGAGGGGGCAGGAGGGCTGGGAACCCACTGCTGGAGCTGCTGCAGGTGTGGCCCCTCCACCCAGGCCCAGGCCTGAGGAGCCTGCCATGACGTGCAAGGGTGCAGGAGGCCCCTCTTAGGAGCACAGTGCGTCCCCTGCCTGCACTGCAGGAGCCCTGGGCCAGCACCATAAACCCACCTGGATGGAAAGCCCAGAGGACAGCAGCAATTCCCCCCTACAGTTGTGCGTCCCCCATGTCCACTCCTGGTCTGAGCAGACATTTCCAGAACCAAGCTTGTTCTGCTCAACCAAGGAGCTTAGATTTTATGAACCTGCTTAATTTAGTTTTTAAATGCATGCAGGTTCAAATTATAGCAATTGATTTTCATAATGGATGTTTCCTTCTCTTTCAGAGAGGAGAAAATAGCTGAGATCCCCAGGGTAGCACGGATGGAGGGGCGGGGGGTACCTTGAGTTCAGCCATGTCACAAAATCTGAGATTTAGACCAGGTGACCAGAACTTTCAGCCTGTACTCTTCTTGATCTATTTTAGACCAACCATCCCTCTCCACTTAGGATCACCCGGGACCCCTTCCCCAATAAAATGCACCCAGGGAAGCAATGCTTGACACCTGGGAAGTTCTTATGGAATACAACCTAAACCTCCTCCTCTGTGAAAGGTTATTGCTCTTGCATTTCATCCAGAGGGAGCCTGGCCCCAACTGTTATTTGATACTGAACACTTGAAAGCGTGGGCTGAACTCCCATGTGAAGCCCCAGCAATAAATTACAAAAGGAAACAATTCCGATAGCCATAACTGCTGTGAGAGGCCTTTGTCTCCACTGAAGAATATCTTTCTAAAAGCCTGTCTCCCACCCCACTGCCCGCCTGGATTTCTAGGTGGGAGGGGAATGAGGAGAGCATTGTGGGGAAAGGAAGCTCAGGCACAGAAATAACCTAGTGTGCTCTGCTGGTGGGGATATTAACGAATCTCATTTAGCACAAAGCCCTCCTCTTAGACCAGCTTAGACCGCAGGAAGGCAGCCGCACGGGTGCGGGGGCAAGCCTGTTTAAAGGGGTTCAGGAATAAAAAAAAAACAAGTCAGTTCTAATCTATTGAGTGCAAAATTCAATAGTTAATTTTTGAGTAAAGATGATGCTGGCCTGGGAGCTTAGGCCATAAAGACTTCTTGGAACCAGTGGGCTCCAAGGGGGTCCCCACAGAGGGAAGGAGGGAGGGGGGAGTCTAACCACGGGCTCGGGTGGTGGGGAGGTAGCCCTCATTTTCCCTGAAGCGTGGACACTCCTAGAGTTGGCTGACACACCAGCGCAGCAAGAGTGCCCCTTGTGCAACGTTCATCCTGGGGCCGTGGGCCACAGAGCTTCCACCGAGGGATAAGTGATCCAGTAAGTGGGAGGCGGTCGGGGAGGAGGGAATGGCAGGGCAGGTGCCACCCTTCCCCCGCAGCTCGTGAGGCTCAGGCTCCTGACCTTGGACCTGCGGTTGGGGGCAGCGGTATCTCCATTAGGGCGCCCCCTTCCCTGTCCCTCCTCTTGTCCCTCCCATCCCCCCCCCGCACTCAGCTCTGTCCTCCCAGACTGGATTCCAGGCCCACAGCTTGGAGCGGATCCAGCCAACACGTGGGCCTCACACTGGCTTATCCTCAGGTTTCTCTGCATCGGCCTTTTTCCGTCCCCTCCTGCCCTCCTCTGCTTCTCCAGTATTCTCCTGTTCGTCCTCTCTGTGTCTCCTCCTTACCACGCCCCCAGCCCACCCCTTACAAAGCTTGCAAACCTTTTTCCTGGTGCCAGCCCTTCCGCATGAAATTCCACCAATGTGCCACTAAATTGTACCCACGCACCACTCAAGCGCACTTCGATCCGCAGCCCCTCTGTGCGCGCGCTCACAGCTCACGTCCTCCTCTGTCCTCTGAGCCCCTCACTATTGGTCGTCTTTCTCTGATAGCGGAGCAGCGGAAGTTGCAGTGCTGGTGTCCACCTCCCTCCCCGGGTATAAGCTCCTCGGGTCGGGTTGAGGTCAGGGTACCAGGGCCTCCCTCCCGGCATCTGGCACAACTCCTGCACGTAAGGACCAGGTTCTCTGGGATGAACAAGCCCTCCCGGGTTTCAGGAGCTTCCCCTGCTGGACAGTTCCCGCCCCTCCTGCCCATTTGTCACCAGCACCGTCCCTTAGAGGTCCCTTGCACTTCTCTCTGAGAGGACAGGTCCACAGTCAGAGACTGCAGTGCACGTCTCCCGGGTCCCCGGGGGTCACAGGGGCCAATTTCAGTGACTCCCCACCAGCCGCTCGGCTCTACTAACCACCTCTAGTCTCCCAACCAAGGAAGAGCGAAGACCAAATATGATGAAATAAAGATGAAGGTCTCTTCTCCCCGAAGGCTTCTAGGAACCAGGATGTCAGGACTGGTGAAATCTTTAGAAACCAGCTAGTCCAAACCCCACAATTTACGGGCAAGGAAGCTGAGGCCCAGCGTGCCCGAAAGCCACCTGAGACCACCCAGCGGCTGGTCAGAGCCGTGCGGACACAGCCAGGGGTCTTGGCCCCAGGACCCGCTCTGCGCCCTCCTGGGGAAGCTCTGCCCCCACCGCTGGCTCCCCACCTCGCCCCAGCTGCTACTCTTCCCTCCCAGCCACGGCCACTTGATACGCACAATGTGTCTTCAGTCTCACCAAGCATACTACGGGGAGCAGTGGCCCCTCCCCAGGAGCCAGGTTCCAACGCAGGCAGACGCTTGGCCAGCCTGTCACTGCAGCCCTCAGCTCCTGTCCTGCAGGGGAGCCCTTGCTCGGCTGCACTTCGTCATGGCACAGATGTACGTGTTGGATTGTGTGTTGCAGGTCCATGCTGGGCGCCCCCCGGCCTCCTTCTCCAGTGAACAGACGTGGAAACTGTGGCTGTGATTCCCTGAGCACTGAGGCTGGGAGACCCCGGGCTCCGGGGGGAATAGGAAGCGGCTGCAATCACAGGAATGTTTTAGCCACCTCCGCGGTGGCCGAGGAGCTGCAGACTGCTTACCTCAGCAAGAAACCCCGCAGGGTGGAGGTACCCGGCCTCCCCCGCTCGCCCGGCTCCTGTTCCAGTCCTGGAGCCTCTGCACAGAAGCCAGTAGGTGCGGGGGGGTGGATCCCATCTCAGCAGAAGGAGCAGCCCCTGGGGGAGCCCAGGCAACAGCCAGCACCGGCTCCAAGCTGCACCCACAAAGACAATGGCGCCCCCAGACCCTCTCTGCCTGCTCACCCCCGGCTCTGTGTACTCAGGCCACCCCCAGCCCCGTGTACTCAGACGCCCCCAGCCCCGTGTACTCAGGCCTCCCCCCAGCCCTGTGTACTCAGGCCGCCCCCCAGCCCCGTGTACTCGGGCCGCCCCCCGGACCCTCTCAGCCTGCTCACCCCCAGCTGCGTGTACTCAGGCCACCCCCCAGCCCCGTGTACTCAGGCCGCCCCCCAGCCCTGTGTACTCGGGCCGCCCCCCAGCCCCGTGTACTCAGGCCGCCCCCAGCCCCGCGTACTCAGACGCCCCCAGCAGTCACTCCCCAGGGCTGAGCAAGACACAACCAAGCCGCACACAGAACGGGGGTGTCGCCCCGGGCCTGCGGTCCCGCGGGAGGGGGAGGGGAACAGCAGCCAGGCCCAGCCCCCACACATGTGGTCCTGGGGAAGATGGTCCCCCCCGGCTGTGACGTGGGACAGGGGGAAGGCTACCTGGGTGAATCTCCTGAAGTTACACGCGACCCAAAGCCGCCTCCACTGAACTTTCAGGCCGACGTGAGATTCAGCCACGGGTTGGGGGCGGGGTGGGGGGAACAGGGCAGGAGGGGCACTGCCCCACCAGTGGGTCCCCAGGTCCCAC
Organism: Lagenorhynchus albirostris; assembly: GCF_949774975.1. Classification (NCBI taxonomy): domain Eukaryota; kingdom Metazoa; phylum Chordata; class Mammalia; order Artiodactyla; family Delphinidae; genus Lagenorhynchus; species Lagenorhynchus albirostris. The sequence goes on along the minus strand of NC_083103.1, from coordinate 108,218,380 downwards.
CCCAGCTCCTTCCCTTATGAATAACAGGACTTAGGGCCAGGGGCTTGACGCCCACCCTAAGCCTTGGCTGCCACGTCTGAAAACAGGCCTCACCATCAGGCGTTTGCTATTGGCCTCAACGTGAAATGCCCACTTCCCTGCGCGGCCAGTGCTGGCTCGGCGGGGGCTCCCCCCTTCCCCCTGCAGAGGACGATGCCGCCCCTGGTCACTTCCCAGCTGGCAAGCAGGCTCCAGGCTTCCCAGCTCGCTGCAGACCGGCCCGCGCAGCCCCGTCTGCTGACGTCCCCGACCAGCTGAGCAGCTGCGGAGCCCAGGGCGTGCCCTCGCGCCCAGAGACCCCTCCCCTCCGAGGCTGAGGAAGGGGCTCCAGCCGGGGCCCCGGGCATACCCCATCCTGGCTCCCCGAGAGTCTGCAGGGACAGGAGCGGGAGGGACAGGTGGCCAGAGAACACGGGGCCTGGACAGTCTGGACCCGTCGCTCATCCTCACCTGAGGGCCCCCCGCCAGGAGCGCCAGTCCCTCCAAGAGGGAGGCCCAGCCAGCCCCCACTTACCAGCCCAGAGAGCAGCCCGCTGCTTCCAGGCCCTTTCTTTTTATTGCGGCTGCCGTATGTGGCAAAGAAGGGTGCGCGGGACTCTCTTTGCTGCTTCATCTCCCTTCTTTTCAACAAGTCGGCGCATGTTACAAGAAGCCGTCAGAGGTGACGGGCCTGGGTTCACTTGCCTGGCTGCTGTAATTCAAGCCAAAACCCAAGACTCTGACGTTTCAGTTGCCTTCGCAGCGTTCAGGTGGGTCTAAGCACACTTTTTATTAGACTCTTGTGAAATATTGCAAGAGATTCCGGAATTCCCACTGCTGTAGAAGGCCCGAGGGTGTCTGGACCCTGTGGCGAAGGCCCCCGGGAAGGCCCAGGCCCTTGACGCTGGTGCTTGGCTACAGCACGGCGGGGGGCACAGGGCTCTGACGTGTGGGGCCTGACTCCCTCGTTCTGCCCCCCAGATAAATGCTCTTTATGGCGAAAGCAAAGAAATGGTGGTTTCAGCCTTTGTCCGAGGCTTGTGGGAGGCCCGGCTGTGACTCGCAGCCGTGGTCCCCCAGCTAGGGGAGCGGAGGCATCTCTTCCCTGCCCGCTTTTCTCTCCACGAGCCCCTGCTCTTAGGCGATTCTCCAGCAAAAGGAGCTCGGAGCCCCAGAGCATCAGGGCCGGGAGACGTGGAAGGAATGTGGGGCCTCCTTGCTAGTTTTAGGGACAGGGACGCTGCTGAGGCCCAGGAAAGCCTAGTGACCTTCCCAAGGCCGCACACACCAGCTGGACACGCGACCAAAGCGGAGCTCGGATGTGAGGCCAAGGGGCTGAGCTCTGGCCGCGCACAACCCCTGCCAAGTGCAGCCCAGGCTCAGCACCGTCCTGACTGCCCGGGGCCCCAGAGCTGCCGGCCTGGAAGGATCCCCCAGAGGGCAGGTAGGGACAAGCACCGTGACGCGTCCCCACCCGAACGCTCCTCTGCGCCCACTGACACAGCTCCCAGACCAAAGGCTAGAGAGAAGGGCCATCCGTCACTCCCTCCTCCAGCCCCGTAACCGGCAAGCCGCCTAGTCCAGAGCCAGTCAGGGACCCGGAGCTGGTGGGCACAGACACACGCCCGGCCGCGTGCAGTACAGGGGGCAGAGGGCAGGATCCACAAGTTCGGCGGCTGGGGGAGGGGCTGGGAAGGCTCCCAGGAGGCCTACCTGAGCCGGGCCTGCAGGGGCGGCTGGGCGCTGACCGGAGGCGGCTGAGGGGGCCCAGGCAGAAGAGGGCACGGAGGTGAGAAGCACGTGGCCTGGGGCGTCCCTCCCAGGGGGGCACGAGTCACAGAGCTGGCATGGTGGCCGCACAAGCCCCTTTCAGAGCAGCAGTTTTGTCTCTACGTGACGGGGAGCTACTGAAGGCTTGTACGCAGGGGAACGACCTGGCTCAGATCTGGTTTTAGCTGAATGACTTTGGCCAAAGAGGGGAACGAATTGCTGATTGATCAGGAACGCAGTCCCCAGACATCAGGATGCTCTGGGCAGTGACTGCCAGGGGACATCAGAGGTCTGGATTCCAGCCCGTGTTCTAGCGTCAGCCCCTGAAACGCGGGTGCTGTGGGGATCGCCGTGCCAGATGTGCGGACGGCAAGCCCCCCAGCCCCGGGATCGCCCCAGACAGCAGAGCCTGCTGGGGGCCGCGCCCTGCCCCCCCGACAGCCCCCGTGACTCCCAGCCTCCCCTCCCGCATCCAGAACCACGGCCTCCCAGGCCCACAAAGGATGTCCCCAAATGTCTCCATATGCATGTCCGGGTCCCCCCTGCTGCCCGCGCAGCCAACCAGAGCTCGGCCACCATGCACTGTCTGTCCCGTGGGGGCCACAGGGCTTCTCCAGTTTGGTGCCAACTTCCGTAAGAAACCCTCCTGGTCCCCGAGATACGGGCTGCCGGTGCCCTCCTGACCTCCTGGCTCCTCTCAAATGATGCTGCGCTTGGGACATCCTCCCTCACCAGGCCAGCTGCTGCTCAGTGGCAGGGCGGGGGCGGGACGGAGCGGAGGGAAGGGTTTGGGGTCGGGGAGGAACGTAGGAAGGAGGAGGTGGTGAAGAATGACAGGGAAGCGGCTGGAAGCTATCACCAGTGTCCTGTGACCTCGTAACACTGGCCGGCCTGATGCCTGAAATTTCCCAGGAGCCTCACTCCTTGCGGTCTGACTTTGAAAGTTCCTCTTAGATGCAAATCAGCTTCTCAGAGGTGTAAGCACTTTAATGGTAACATCGGATATTCCTAGGGCATCCCCAGGATGACGTCGAATGTTCCTAGGACAACATATGGTAAAAAGTACCTTTACACCGAACCTCATCGTCTCAAGCAGCCCCACGAGGCAGGAGAATGGTGACGCCTCTTTCTCAGGTAGAGTGGCCGCAGCTGGTGACACGGAGGGTGGCCCCTATGCTGGGCGGCAGCGGCCGACCGCACTTCCTGACCTCAGAAAGAGCGTCCGCACCATCCGTAGACCCTCATGTGTTTAAGCTGCCTGTGCTCAGGCCCTAGTAAGAGCCTAGTAAGAGCCAGAGGCCGTTTCTAACGAGGACCGGCGGTCAGAGGTGGGGCTGCACCGGCAGAGCTGGAGGCAGCAGAGCTCTGCCCTGGGAACCGGGCAGCACCTGGGGAAGCCTTGGGCTGGGAGGCCGGCACAGCACCCAGTCCAGCCTGCGTGTTGCTCCCTGGGAAGTGCGGCTACAGGCCTTCTGAGCCATAGCCCTGGGAAAAAGTAGAAATAAAGAGAATGTCCCACTCTTGTCACTTTCAACAAAATGCTGCAGGAGCGAGCTGGGCCCAGGCAGAGCTGGCTGTGTGTGAAGAAGGGGAGGGGTGCCGCGTCCCCCCTCTACACCCCATGCGGTGGCTGGAGGAGAGTTCTTCCAAAGCTGAGACCCAGCAAGCCGCCGTCCCCCAAACTGAGAGTTATAAATGGGGGCTGTGAGCCGGAGCTCTGGTGGAAGAGAAAACCGTGACCCCAGCATTTATCAAGCCCTTTTATTAAGAGTCCTGGCGGACAGCTGGAGTCTGCGCCCCACAGAGATCAGATAAGGGTGTTATCACCACAGTCACCGTTAATTTACGAGCTAAGGGGGCGGGTCAAGCTTCAGGGGCTAGTGAGTAAGACACACAAATATTCCGCTTAAAAGCCACGTCCAGACTGAAGAAATGTGGCTGCGGTGATTTGCTCACTGAGACGGGTTTGAGGGAACCGTGTCTCTGCAGAGTTCGCCCTGCAGCAGCCTGAGGCTGGAAAGCCCGGTTCCCCAGCCCCACCGAGGAGGCAAGGACCCTCCCGGGCTGGAGCTAGAGACACAGGGGACGTGTCCAGGGAGCTTCCCGGAGGCCGAGGAGTGGCTCCCCCCATCCCTGCCCGGCAGGGCTGACCACCGCCATGGACGGGTCATCGATTCCTCTTCCCCTTTCCTGGATGGAGGGTGGATCATTTTCCCTGGTGGTTATGTTAGCTTTTCTGCATGGTGGAGTCTCAGGTGGGCTGGAGTGAAGAGCTTTCTGTTCATGGGTCTCAAGCCCTTGGGAGCCGACCTGGGACGAGGTCGAGGCCTTGCCAGTCACACAGCATTGAGAGGCCTGGCAGCAGTGACCAGGTGGGATTTGGGGGCTGCCGTGGGAGTCGGGCGTGTGTCCTGTCGGGGGAGTGGGGGCGGAGTGGCAGAGACAGCTGGCCTGTCAGTCGTCTCCAACAGCCCTTCTGCGCGTCTGCGTGGTGAGCAGCGTGTCCCCGCTGGGCTCAGAGTGACAGCGTGCAGTGGACACCGTGCCCTTTCTCCCGTGGGGTGGGAGGGACAGGAAGCAGGCTTCCGGGGCCCCAGGGCAGGACAGGTGGGGGTCAGCCCTGGGCCCCAGCGGGGGGCACCTGCCAGCCCTGGCTCTGGTGCCCCTCCAGGAGCTGGTGTCTCCAGCCGTCTTTTAAACTTGGCAATGAAAAGCACGACTTTATGGGCACCAGAAATTGGCTAAACTCATTAGTTTTATTCTTAATAGAAAATTAATTCTGGGATGAGTGAGCCGGCTGCAGAGAGGACCGGCTCTGGTTTGGTTTCAGACATGAAAAAAAGGCAGAGCCATTTCCTGATGTTGACGGTTATTTCTGTCTTTACTACATACAGCAGAAGTAAGTTTTCGTCGTCTTCTCTTTTGTAGGGGAAGCATAGCTTCACAGTCCCAGAAATTTCATTTTTCTCCAGAGGAGGAAGAGAGGCCACCAGCCCTCATTTTGCTTCCACCCCGCTCTTTCCCTTTCTCGTGTCGTGTCGTTAGGGTGACAGTGCCATGGGGCCGGTCCTGCCTCCAGGGTCAGGGAGCTGAGGGCAAGGCCGTGGAGCATCTGTGCAGCCTGAGGGGTCAGCTTTCCTCTTCATGTCCTAACCCGCCTGCAGCACCTGGTTCTGGAGGCTGCCTTGGCAAGTGGAGTCAGGGGAAGAAGATAGAGAAGAAAGAAAAGAAGGAAGGAGGGGGGAGGGGAGGGGGAAGGGAGAGGGAGGGGGAGGAGGGAGGGAAAAAGGAGGGGAGGGAGGGGGAGGGGTGAGGAGGGGGAAGGGGAAAGGAGGGGAAAGGAGAAGGGGAAGGGGAAGGGAGGGGGAGGGGAGGGGGAAGGGAGGGGGAGGGGGAGGGGAGGGGAAGGGAGGGGGAGGGGGAGGGGATGTGGGGGAGGGGCCTAAGTAGCATCTCTGAGAGCCGGCCATGGGCTAAGCACATTAAGGGCTTTACCTATTTAATCTTATTTAAATTTTGCAACAATCCTCTGAGATTGGAGTGATTTCCTCCGCTTTGGAGAAGGAGAATATGAGTGTCAGGGAGGCAGGTGAAGTCGGAACACGTGAGCCTCCAAGGGAGGCCTGTGCCGTCTGCCCTCGCGGCCCCCTGCCCCCCACACCTGCCCTCCCCATACCTGCTGCTCAGACCCCACCTGGAGCCCAGGCAGAGGGTCCCTGTACTCAAGGAGAAGCAGGGGTCTCCAGAGAGGGCCCAGGGGCTCACAGGGGCTTCTGTAAATGTGGACAGGTCCCTGGGAGGATGGGCAGCCCGGGGGCCGCAGGGCCATCAGGACTCCAGCCCAGCACACTGCCTGCCCCATTGGAGGAGCATCCAGTTCCGAAACCAGCTTTCCACTCTCCACCCAGTCACTGCAGCCCTGTGACCTGCCTGAGCACCTGCGATGGGGTCTCCCAGCCTCAGAGCCTCCTCCAGGGGCTCCACAGGGAGGGCCAGTGATGCCTGCCTCTGGGGAGGAGACCGTGTGAGGACCAGCTGCCTCGGGGGTGCTGGCCTCAGCTCCCCTCCAGAGCAGACGCAGTGAATCGGGCCACACGGTCCCCCTGCAGCACGGGCTACAGCCCAGGCATCAGTGTCAGACACAAGCTCAAGTCCACACCTGACCCTCCCTGTCCGTTAACTTCAGGCAAGACATTCACCCCCAGCCTCGGGCTCTGCGTCCACGGATGTAATCACAACCCTACACTGTCACCGTAAGGAGTGACGAGGTCACCGCCGGGAGGACCGTGGGCCTCACAGGCCCCGGGACGTGTGAGCAGTTGCAGCACACTCGGGCCAGGGTCCTGCTAGCATGGGGTGTAGGGAGGCTGTCTGTCTGCTGGGCTCTCATCCCTCCCCTATAACCACCGCACTTTACCCATCACCAGGACACCACTGAAATGTGGCTCCCTCCCCACAGAACAGGAGACCAGGGTCTGTAGAAATTCTCTTGGTGAATGTGGCACCCACGAGGTCTCCCCCTGCAGCTTCTCTCACCATCCCCCTAGCCTCCCCTCCTGCCTGGGCAGGACTGACAGAATGGAAAACAGAGCAGCCCCGCAGGGCACTCAGGGTCCCTGACCAAGAGCCACCGGGACCACACCCCAGCGTGGAGGAGCTCTGAGCCTCTGTTCTCCTAGAAGGATTCTCTTCCATAAGTGAATTGGTGTTGTGTTCAAATCCAGGAGGAATGACCCTCCTCTGCCCTTGGAAGCTCCCAGGAGCTTAAGAGATTGGCTGACAACCTCCTGTAACAGCCTGAGTGCCTCCAGCACAACGTCTCCCTGGTGTGAACTGGCCTGAGAGCTTTCACACCGTCTTTTAGCAAGAGGGATGTGAGCGAGAGCTATGCTCGCCACGTCCTCGCTTGCAGGTGCATCTTGCTGTGATCGGGGAGGGTGTTAGGCGGCTTAACACCTCCAGCAAGAGACCTTTGAGAAAAGATTCGGAAAAGCGCTGCCTTAATTGTTGGCACATCTCGAACAGACATGATTCCCGCCTTGATTCCCGCCTTCTCTCGGGGCCATTGAATGAATGAGTACTCCTGCAAATGTCCAAATACTCAGCGCTGAAATGCATCCTTATCTAGACGTCCTGATCCAACGCTGTGGGAGCGTAAAGGTCAGAACTAAGCCAGCCCCCGGGCAGTGTTCTGACGGATTGGATCATAAGTGCACTCGCCCTCCAGGGGCTCCTCTGCTGGAGTCGTTAATCCATCAGCAAAGCGAGGGTGTAGATCTTCCGAGGGCTTGAGCCCACTAGGAATAATTCGGAATAAACTGGGGATTTTAAGCACCTGCGTTACTTGGGGCTGATGGACCCTTGTTTGAAAAGTACCCAAGATTAGTTCTAATCAGGCACAGTGAGGCCAGCAGATCAGGAGGCGACTGTCCCCAAAGGTAGATTGTTACTCACGGTTCCCAAGAGGACGGTGCCCGGGGGAGCTCCAGGATCCAGAAAGAGCAGAGGAAACCCGAGCAAAACGCTTGCTTGTGGCTGTCGGGGAAGGAACGCGTGAGGCAGCTGAGCAGGCCGAGGATTGGACGTTTGGATGACACCTTTCAAGTATAAAAATTCAAACACCATGAAAATTGCCCCCAAAAAGGAGAGGAGAAACCTCCCTGGCCTGGAGATGCCAACCATTGACTCTGAGGTGACCCTCCTTCCAGAGCAGCCCCTTGATAGACGTGTGCATATAATTTTCTACAAATGGCATCATTCTATATAAGCTGTTCTACCATCTTGTTTCATGCAAAATGTCATTCAAAGATTTCACTTGAATCACCACTTTTGAGTTACAGTGTCTTGCTGGGGGCAATGTAAATTGGTGCAGCCACTATGGAAAACAGTATGGAAGTTCCTCAAAAAACTAAAAATAGAACTACCATACCACTCCTGGGCAAACACCCAGACAAAACTATAATTCTAAAAGATACATGCACCCCAATGTTCATAGCAGCACTGTTTACAATAGCTAAGACATGGAAGTGACCTAAATGTCCATTGACAGATGGATGAATGGATAAAGAAGATGTGGTATATATATACACTGGAATATTACTCAGCCACAAAAAGGACGAAATAATGCCATTTGCAGCAACATGGATGGACCCAGGGATTATCATACTAAGCGAAGTAAGTCAGAAAGAGAAAGACAAATACCATATGATATCACTTATCTGTGGAACCTAAAATATGACACAAATGAACATACCTACAAAACAGAAACAGACTCACAGACATAGAGAACAGACTTGTGGTTGCCAAGGAGGAGGGCAGCGGGGGAGGGATGGATTGGGAGTTTGGGGTTAGCAGATACAAACTGTTATATATAGGATGAGTAAACGAGGTCCTACTGTATAGCACAGGGAATTATATTCAATATCCTGTGATAAACCATAATGGAAGAGAATATGATTTAAATTCTTTCCAATATGATCATGAAAAATGTCTCATTATTGTTGCTATTTGCATTTATTTGAATTTTACTGGAGATGGAGGTCTTTCTGTAGGTTTATTGTCCATCAGTGTCTCATGTATGTTGTACACGAGAATCTCCTGTTCAAACACTTTGCCCATTTTTCTATTGGGTTTTGTCCTTGTTCTTGCTGATCTGAAAGGGCGGTGGCGCCCAGTGGTTGTGAGTCTCGGCTCCACCTCTTCCAACCTGTATAACCCTGGGCGAGAGCAGACCTCTCTGTGTGTCTGCATCCTTACCTGGTATAGCGATAACGTCCCTGTCCTCCTGGAGGCGCTGTGAGGATCATGTAAGTTAGTGAGTCTGACACAGGTAAGCCCGTGCCTAGCAGAAAATAAGCATTCAGTGACATGTTAAAGCCGGGGTGAAACGCAAAACATTTTGACAATCATGTAGCACAAGCATCAGCCAATTAGGATGAACATCGGCTGTGCCCTTGGGCAGCACCCTTCAGGCACAAATCTGCATTTTCCTGTGTGGGGGCAGGGGAGGCGGGTCCTAGGGGAGCTGGTGACAGGGGAGCGGTCACTCGGAGCCCAGGGAAGCAGCTCTTTGCCAGCTGGTCTGGGAGCCAGCAGCATCCTGTGGTCCAGCTGCACCGCCCTTGCAGGCCAGGTGACGTCAGCAACCTGCCACCTGTGAGACTTCTCACCTGTTGCTCGGTTTTGCCCACGGTTTCTAAAGCTTTAAAATGTCGTGTGATCAGAAGTAGCAACCTTTTCCTTCGTGCTTTTGAAAGGCCTTACCCACCCAAAGATTATACAAATATTCTCCCATGTTTTCTGTCCTCTTTTAACACGTAAAGTCTTTGAGTGAATTATTTTCTGTTGCTGTTTAGTTTTTGAAACTGACTCCTTTTTATTGCAGGAACCATACCCTACGGGTTGCAATTTAAAATATACGTATATGTGTACATAATGTAATGTCTATTCTATAATATATAGTATATGTAAGATATAATACATATTCATGTGTGTGTATATTATATATCTCACGTAACATAAACGTACCAACAGCAAAGCACCAAGGGGCTTCAGCTGCCCCGGTGCCGTGGCACAGGCCCAGGTGGTGGCCCGTCAGCGAGACTGACCCTCGGGTCACCCACACCCCCTCATGGCACACTCGGTGCCCATCTGGTCGGTGTCAACGCTCCCGCCCGCGTGGGGAGATTCCACAAGGACGAGGATGAGGTTCTTCCAGCTCCTCATTCTTCCCCAGTTTCCAAGCACAGGGCCTGGCGTGCGGTGGGAGCCGCACAGGTGTCCGTTCAGAGAGGAAGAGACAGACAGACACATGGAGGAGAGAGCGGAAGGTGGGCTCCAGACTCTGCTTTCCCCCCACCGCCCGAGCCCATCACCCACGTGCTTCCCCAGAAATGGGTGCTCAGCACAGGTGGCTGAATTAAAGTGAATAGGGGTGAGTTGAAGGGGGCTGTTGGGCCCCAGGTCCCAGAGCCCAGAAGCACTCCCCCAGCCCCCAACACTGCCAAAGTTGAGATATTTCTCTCCTTGGGTGAGAAGCTCCTGGAAAACAAAGACCGTTGACCACCATCGTTACCTCCCCGCTGTTACGTCGTTACCTCAGTTGTGCTCAGAGATGTTTGGGGAATGAAGCAGGACCCTCAGCACCCTCCCCAGCCTGGGTGTCCCTCATCCACACGTTATAGTCACTGACCTGTGAATTACCATCGATGGAGGGACAGAGACGCAGCTAAGGGGGAGATGGGAGTCATAGCTCTCGCCTCGAGGACTCGGACCTCACCCACGTGAAAACAGCAGCTCAGCGTCCCGCAGGGCCAGGGCTCCCTCCCTTCTCCCCCGGCCCCCCAGTGCCAGAGAGGGTGGTCACCCTCACAGACGGCTGTCACCTCCTGCTCACGGGACCTGCGCCAGGAGGACCCTGCTGGACTTCACGGCCCACATCCCAGGCCAGGAGCAGAGGAAAGGCTCTCTCTGCGCCCTCTGGGGAAGTCAATTCTGGCCCGAGAACGCTCGGCTGAGCTGTCGCACCCGGGACAGAGCAGCCTCCTGAGTCCGGGAGCCCCGGGTGATCACCGCTCCTCTGCAGCACAGACCCTGCACTCCGGACAGACCAGGGAAGAGACCCAGGCGAGGCAAGCTGGCCACAGCTCCCTGGGTCTTCTCACTCCCTCTCCCGTTCCGTGCCTGAAACGGAGGCGTTCACCAAGAGCACAGCAGCCAGCTGTCAGGGGGCCAGCGAGGACCCGGGGTTCAGGGCCGCCTCTGCCACCTGCTGACCACCCCGGCCTCAGGCCAGGCTCACCTCCCTCCCGGGCCCTCCCTCCCATCCTGCCCGGGGGACCATGACCCTCACCCCAGCTGCTGTAATATAAAGGACAGTTTTCCTGCCTGGCGTTTCTAAAAGTTCACCCTCTCTTAGTTCCCAAGAGAACTTTCTAACATTATCGCCCCCGCGTACCAACCACAGCAGACCACCTCCTACAGGTAATACAATTCCCTTTTGTGTGTGATCCCACAGCAGTTTTTACCTCTACGCTTCTCGTGTTACCTTATTTCCATATTTTATCTTTTCCTTCCTATGTGATACTTTGCACACAGTTTAACTCAGGGGTAGGTACACACTATGCACCCAGGGAGTACTTCCTGATGGATGAAACACACGTAAATGAGTGAGTAACCCCAGCTCACCTCGTCCATATCTGTAAAAGGGGAATGGCAGTGAGTCGGAGAGTCAGTGTGAGGAGAAATTGAAATACCCTGAGTCAAAGTGCTTTGCAACTTGAAAATAACTGTTCAAATGTGGATTATTATTAAATAATCATCACTTGTGTTCTCTGCAGCAAGAATGCTGTGACAGCACGAGGGCCAGGGACGGGGTGGGGCAACCATCCAACACCCAGGATTTGGGTGTCGCTGAAGCAGTGGGTGGGGTTGGGTTTTTCAAGCCTGAATAAGTCTTCTGTCCCTGAGGTCACCCCTCGCTGAGGCCTCACCCACGCCCAGGATGTTTGGAAAGGAGACAGATGCCAAAGAAGAGAAACAGGAGGGAGGGTCCCTAGAAGGATGGGGGTGCTGCACCACAGTCCTGGCGGGAGGAGAGGTTGCAGCAGGTGACCCGGGACCCTCACTCCACAGGGAAGCCCCCCAGGTGCACAACAGAGGGGCCTCAACCCCCAACCCCTTCAGCGGCAGCATCTTCTAAGGACCCCTCCAGCCTGTACAAAGGCTCTCGAGAGTGACAGAGCACGTGAGTCAATGGGGGAGAAACGCAGCAGGGCCCGAGAGCCTGAACCCTTCCGATACCTGGTGGGAGTAACCTGGCGGAGGGGTGTGAGGCTGAAGACCCCGCCTCCTGCAGGGCCTCTGCAGCAGAGACAACGGGCGCCTTTCCTTAGATGGGGCGATCATCCTCTGAGTCCAGAGTGGGGACGCCTGCCCTTCCAGAAACCCCTGGAACAAAACACAGCGGAACAGGGGTCGGGGTGCAGGAGGGAGGCCCCACCCGGGGTAAGACCCAGGAGGGTAAGCACGACCTTGCAGACAATTAAGGAGCCATTCGGGTGGCTGAGAGACGCAGCCAGACTTTAGTAAAGGGGCAGAGTCGCTTTATAAAGGCACCGTGTCCCTCTGCTCTTAGGTGGCGTCACACTGAGTGTCACTGAAATCCCACCGCGAGGTCGGGAGAAACGTGCCGACAGACAGCAGGTGGAGAAGTAAATCTGAGCACCGCCGTCTTTGCTGCGGGCGGAGGCGGGTGGAGCAAACGCAGAATCCCTGCACCTGCGGTGTCCCAGGCGGTGAACTCGTTAGCTTTGATCTGCTAGCAGCGCAGTCAGTGGACTTTCCTCTTTAATTCGAATCTATAATTTTCACCAGAACTGTCTTCAGAAAGGCTACCCCCAGGACCGAGCATTGGAGGGACAGCCGATCGTGCATCTGGAGATGGCCTTTCAGTTACTGCCATGTGACCACGGGCGCCTGGGGCTGCCAGGAAGGGGGACCACAGCGCACATCCCAGGGGAACATCACTCAGGGCAGAGCAGCGTCTGTCCAAAGCGTCGGACTCATTCTCGAGACGGGCTACATTACTTCCAGCAATTGTAAGTCAATATAGGAAAAAAATGAAAACTGAGTTTAATCGAATAGCCAAAGCAGAAGAAATCACGGCCTTTTCCAATATTCTCGCCATCACACCGCAATCCTGGAGCCCTCAGAGGTCCGTCCACTCAGGCGCACGCCAAGGACTGCGGTGGCCGCCGTGAGGCTCCTGTGAAGGTTCCCTCAGAGTGTCAGGAAGGAAGGTCCTCCCTGAAGCAGAAATGCAGTGGCTTCGGTAAATGCACACTCAGTCAGAAATAACAGTGCCCACGTTCCTTTTCCTCCTATGACACACACAGACGGGGCAACTTGCGATGTGGACAGTCCTCAGAATGAAGGAAACACAGGACAGTTTCAAGGGCCGATCTGGGCCGGGCACTGAGCACAACACCAGGACCACTGGGGTCCCTCATCAGGGCGCCCACAGGCCACAAAGAGATGGGGGAGCCGTGGGGGTCATCTGAGAGCCGTGCGGCTGGGCAGGCTGGACACGGGAACCCCTGGGGGACACAGCACAGGTGCCCAAGCTGAGCTTGGAGGGTGAAGAGCTAGCCCCATGGCGAGCAGGGAGGAGGGTCACGCGAAAGGGAACCGGAGACGCAATGTCCACAGAAAACAGCACGCGAAGCACCCTGGGGGCAGGACCGGAGTTTCACGGGGCTGGAGGCCAGGGCTGTGTGCAGAGGGGTAACTGGCGGAGTCCTAGGAGTTGGGATCAGGAAGGCCCAGAGGAGAGCTGGGCTTTACGCCTGGGCAGCGTGTACTCATCGGCGGGTTCGGAGCAGAGGGACGATGGGAAGAGATTCGTGAACAGTGAGAGCTGGGGGGCGGCTGGAGCTTCTGCAGTGGGCAGGCGAGACCCAGTGGGGCTGGAACCAGAGAGAAGGGCCGAAGAGCCGTGAGTGGACTGGAGGACACAGGAGGCGTATCCGCGGGCGGGCGGGGGTTGGGGGCGAGTGGGAGGGACCCTGGGGCACAGGACAGGGCAGGCCCGTCTCCAAGACGAGGAGGAACAGGGTCCGACAGGCCACGTTCCAGCTCCTCTCTGTCGGCCCCGGGGTTGGGATGCCATCCGCTGACCAGCGCCCACGTGCTGGGCCCAGCCGGTCATGGGAAAGAGGACACAGCACCTGGAGGAGCTCTCAGGCTCGGCGGAAACGCAGCCCATGGGCTCTGCCTTCCCTGCCAGGCTGACCTCAGCTGACCGCCGATGTGGCCGTGCATCCTGCTGCCCTGCGTCCAGGGCCCGCCCCGTCCTCCCTCAGGTCAGCCTGCTCGCGCTGAGAGCTTCCAGGCCTTGGATGCTGGCTCTGAGAGGAGGCCTCTGCAGCCCCGTAAGTGATGCTCTCAGAGGCCCCAGGCCCTCCCTCCAGGCCTGGGCTGCAGGCAGCAATTCCTGTAAGGCTGCTCCAGGCGTCCCAGACCATGGCCGCCACCCTCTCCTCCCCTGTTCTGTCCGTCCCGCAGACAGAGAGCTAAGAGCTCACCCCCGGGTGTGTGCGTGCGTGCACACACATTTACACATGTGCACACACACAAGCACGCAAAGACACACATGTGTTTCCCGGTCTACTCAGCACCCTCTTCCCTTGCTCTCTTTTGGAACCTCCAAGGTGCACTCTTAAAACAATGCGATCCCGGATTTGTCAGGACCTGCATGAGCTAAAGCCGTCTCCTCCTGCGGGGGAGCAAGCAGAAGTTCCTACAGTCCCAGCCCCTCCCCCAAGCCCTGGGACCCCAGCACCGTCCTTTCTCACCCTAGAGACTCTGTTCCCACCTCTCTCTCTCCAGATGCTGACAAGGTGGAAAGGCATCCCTAGGGGTCTCTACTCATCACGTGAATCAGTCTACACAGCCCCACCCCAGCTCCTGAGAGCCCCGTGAAGACAGACGGGCGCTCCAGCCTTCAAAGACCCACCGGAGCAAGTGGGTCAGCTGTCGGTCACAGGGGTTGCAGCGAAGCCCCCAGGCAGCCCCGCCGGCCCGGCTGGACCCAGTCCCTGGCTCACCTGGGACTTTGGCCTCGTCCGTGGCTACCTCTTCACCTCTCCCAGCCCAGGCCTCAGACATCCCTGAGCCAACAAGAGGTCTCTGCCCTCTTCCCTCCGGCTCAGGTAAGGCCTGCGGTGCAGCCAGGCCGCCCTCCCTGCAGAGGTGCATTCGCCCCCAGGGAAGGTGTGGGCAGAGCCTCTCTGGAAACAGCTCTCTTTTGGCACTTGGTCAGTGGGCCTGGAGGGTCTCAGCCTCTCTGAGCTGCAGGGCAGGCACCTGCTGCAAGCAGATGGGAGGATGGAGGGGGCTTCCAAATGAAGGACAGGGACGCCCCCGCAGAGACGGTCCAAGATGAGGGGCGGGACCCCTGCCCAAGCTGCGCCTTCCAGGCCAGAGTCCCTCACACCCGGCCTGGGCTGCAGGGAGTGCTTCTGTGTCCAGACGTCTTTACACAACACAATGCGGAAATGGCCTGGAATGAAGTTAAATGGCACTTGGGTTACACCTTAATCACTGCAGGCAGGTGAAGATGCCGCTGTGATTACGACCAAGGAATCTATATTTATTGTCTTGTGGGGATTTACATCCGGGATACTGTGATCGCCCCGCAAGGCACCTGATTGATTCATGGAGCTGTAACGAGGCATTTCCACCTGTGTCATTGGGTTGCGTCTCCCTCCCACCTGGCAGGTCGGGGGGTCAGAGATTGAAGCCTCCCCGTGGGCAGGCCTCCCAGGTCGGCTGGTCTAGAGGATTGGGGAGGGGCCCGAACACCTCCTAGGGGGCGGGGTGTGGTCAGCACAGACCACTTGAGACCCAGCTGGCCAGGAACACTAAGGTATGGGCCGCCCACCCTCTGCTGTTAAAAGCAGGAGAGGGCCAAGCTCCTGGGTGCAGCTGTCAGTGGGACAGGAGAGACGCAGGCCCCTATGGGCCCCAGGCCTCGTGCCATGGGATCTTCACAGGCTCCTTCATTTTCCTCGGCTCTGCCCAGTGTGACTCGTGATTGACAGCATCTGTCATGAACGCTGGGCCACGTTCCACAGCCGGCTGTGGGCTTCAGAAGGGACGCAGTGACACAGGGGGTGAAAGGCCACCGGCTCTAGGAGATTCTGGGCTGCAGCTCGGCCCGAAAACCACCCAGCGCCACTGCCGTCCCAGACCAGCTGTGCGTACTCGGGAAGAACCAGGCGAAGGAGCGTCCTCAGCCTCCGGCGGTGTGAGCGGCGGTGTGAGGAGGGGGGCGATAACAGGGTGTTGGACCAGCCAGCAGTCCCATCTCCACCTCACTGGACCCGCCCTCCCTGGCGGTCAGAGCCAAAGGCCCTCATCCCTCCAGCTCCAACACCAGACCAGAAGCTCCAAGGCGGCCACGGCAGGAGTTCCAAACCACGGAATCCACGCGCTGCACACGGGGCCTCAAGGCCTGCGGGCGATAACGTCCACCCCACAGCCCACAGCACACAGTCCAGGCGCCAAGATAAAGTGACCTCTGGTCGTCTCTAAACTACTCCTACAGTGGTTCTGACACGTCCCGTCCCTAGACCAGCAAAGGCTTCCGTTGGGTCAGAAGGCTCTAGAAATTTGCCCCCCCCCCCGGCAAGGCAGGGCAGGAAGGTGCCCTCTCCCCCAAGGACGCAGCTCCTGCCTTTTGGGAGACCGAGAATAAAGGGTTGTGGTGGCTTCTCTCGTACTCATTGAGCACTTTACACTATTACAGTGTTTATTCATTTTAGAATTTAAGAAACAGACAGTTTTATGCCTGTTACACAAAGGAGGGAACTGAATCTCAGACAGCCTAAGCGTGTAGACCTCGTCCCAGACTAGAGCCGGGATGTGGGTTCTAATTCCTGGAAACCACCAAGGGACCTGCACGGGGCGCCCAGGGAACGTGGGTGTGCCCGCAAAGAATACAGCAGGGCTTCCCTGGTGGCGCAGTGGTTGAGAGTCCGCCTGCCGATGCAGGGGACACGGGTTCGTGCCCCGGTCCGGGAAGATCCCACATGCCGTGGAGCGGCTGGGCCCATGAGCCATGGCCGCTGAGCCTGCGCGTCCGGAGCCTGTGCTCTGCAACGGGAGAGGCCACAGCAGTGAGAGGCCCACGTACCGCAAAAAAGAATACAGTAGGACACTTCCTTGGAGGGAGGGGCACAGACCGAAGGTTATCGAATGACGCTGGCTCTTCGCAGGCCCCAGCCCGGTCACAGTCCTCTTGGTCTCTAGGGTGGGACCAGCCTCCCACGAGGTGACGGCAGAACAGAAGTCATCACCACCAGGTGAGCCAGGGACACTTCTCCAGCAGGTGCAGCAGGTGGGGCTGAGACGGAGGGGCAGCCGGACAGGACGGCTCTCTACTTGCTGAGCAGCTGAGCGCCCTTGCAGGAGGCCAGACACCTCCCCAGCCAGCCGCAGGGTCCCAACCCAGGTGGACAAACTGGAAAGCACGGCCGTGGGGGCATGGGGGGATGTTTGCATCCTCTTCCTCTGAGGTCCCTCTAACTCAAGTTTTCCCATCTCCTGTCCCCCCATCACTGTGGCCCCAGGAAAGGCAAGGCTTTGCTGCCTTCAGCCCGGTGTTTTCCCTTCCATCCATGCCTGGACCCCTGCCCATGGCCAGGGAGGTCGGGCCCTCCATGTGGTGAAGGCATCCGAACCCGCTCGGCGGGATCACTGGCTGAAGACACGCTGAACAGGGTCTGGAAGGTGAGCTCGGGAGGCGTCCAGGACCAGAGACCACAGGCCGGCTGCCCTGCTGTTTTGCAGTGGTTGTCATTCTAAACACGGTGCTCGTTATTCCGCTGTGTGGATTCTAATTACCTGTCAGGAATGCACCCTTGAGGGATGATGGATTATCCTGGGGAAACTATTAACATAGCTGTTCACTTCTGCCCATGTGCAGCTGGGCCCAGAGCAGGTGGCTCTGCTGATGCTGGGCACCCCGGGGCAGCCACTCCACGCCGGTCGCTGGGAGGATGGTGTCAGTGCCACCCCACCTGCCCCACGGGACAGGGACGCGGCCTCCTGGGGCACTCACAGCAGACCTGGGGCAGCTCGGTGCCGGCCCTGAGCGGGGAGGGCACCCGTAGCCTGAAGCCCGGGCCGAACGCAGGGAGACGTGGTGACTCGGGGCAGACACGGGGTCTGCTGTGGCTGAGCCACACTACGGGCATGAGGCGGGGTGCGGGGCTTGCAGCGAGAGCCACTGGTGCAGAAATCCTCTCTCTACACTGACCTCTAAGGCTCTCCTTTGCTTTACGTGGGTCACACTGTTCAATTCTAACCAACACGTGTTAAAAGATTACGTGCGTTGGGGTTCTCCAGGGATGCAGAACCAAGAGGACAGAGCTTTCTTCGAAGGGATTGGCTCTCGGGGTTGCAGGAGTTGGCAAGTCCCAAATCCTCAGGGCAGGATGGAAATTCAGGGAAGAGCTGGTGCTGCCGTCCTGAAGCAGAACCCTTTCTTCTTCTGGTCGTAAGGCCCCCAGCCGAATGGATCAGCCCCTCCCCACACTGAATGCATCAGCCCCTCCCCACATTATGGAAGATACTCTACTTCTTTGCTGTCCACTGATTGTAAATGTTAATCACACCTACAAAACACCTCCCTGGCATCTGGACTAGCATCTGACTGAGCAACAGACACCATAGTTGGCACAAAAATTAACCGTCACGAAGAAAACATGGGCAAACCAACCCAAACTCAATCAGGAGAGGGAAAACACACTCATTGGACCGTATCCTATGGAAATTACTTAAAGGAACCACAGATACTGGTCACTCTCCTAATACTGCATCTCACCGAATCTAAGACACTAACAATTGCATTGTATTTTTTATTTTATGTACTATTTATTAAGAAAGAAGGGAATTCCATGGCGGTCCAGTGGTTAGGACTCAGTGCTCTCACTGCCGAGGGCCAGGGTTCGATCTCTGGTTGAGGAAAGAAAAGACTGCCAATTAAACTAGGTGCAATGCATTCTTATGACGTAATTTGTATCTATATTTGTTCAAAGAGCTGTTTAGGCTCATTTTGGCAATGTTTTTTATTATATATTACTCTTTTACACGTGCAAGAAGAAAATTATCCGTTTGATAAATTGGCTAAGATGTTCTTAAAACTTCTTCCCATTCGGAATCCAACTCTCCTGATTCAGGGCCAGTGACGTGCAGGTTTTTCCACACGATGTCTTCTGTGCCGTCACAAGCTTGGCTGGTGCAACGTTTATAAAGGAAACTATATTAGAACTAAAAGCCTTGGAAGCCCAGAGCAGGTTTGCAATCACGCCGAGCTGACCGACTTTGGCTCTTGCTTTGGGAGGGTTACCACACATGCCTGCTTCTCCTTCCCCCACGGCAGTTTGATCCCTGTGGGCTAGAAAACCCACCTGCATTGTCCTCTGGGCGCTTTTCTAGGCCAGCCTGCAGGTTTGGAGGCTGGAGCCCTGGGCATCTGTGCATATGCCAGCAGCGAGCAGTGGGGTGGCTGACACCCAGTGGAAGCCCCTGCGGGAAGTTGTGGCACCATCTGCGCAGGAGTGAAATCTGGGGGCAAACGAAACCAACCACATCGGGTAATTACAGAGCTCGCCCTACCAGCTGCACCTGTAACCCACACGCCTCCCGTCCAGTGGCTCTGCCCCTTCCCCGTTGTACAGGTGACAGGCAAGGGTCAGAGAAGTTAACGACTTTCCCAGTTTACTCCACGTCATTGACGAGAGTGAATGACGAGGGGAGGGGGCTGCTCTCACCAAGCCTCTCGGGAAGAAGTGGTCTGCAGCGCCTGGCCCACCTGTGGAAGGCCCTGATGATCCTGCTAAAGTAGATGGGGCCACGCTAAGAACTCGAGGACGGCAGGCCTGCGCAGGGAGGGGCTGGCGCTGGGGGCAGGGACGCCCATCACTACGCTGGTGTTTCTGGGCAGAGTCCACAGTGGGCCGCCCCCCCCAGGGTTGGTACAGGAGGGGCATCCCACACGCGCCAGACACTAGCCCCGTTAACACGCACTGGAGGATTTCTGAGGTCGCGTCTCTGCTTTTCCTTCTCTGGACACAGGAGTCCTATGACGAGATTAGCCCCTCCCCAAACAAGGGAGTTCTTTATGTCAGTAGGAGAGAAAGAAAATAAACGTCTCAACCAACAGAAAGATCACTAATGTTTTACTCCCCTGGATAAACTCTACGAAATCCTTATCGATCTTAAATGTGCTACTGGACAAATACATCTTCCGAAAAGCAGCCTTTTAGAAGTTTGCTCAGACTGAATAATCAGGTACAACGTTTGCCCTCTGCTCACCGGCTCAACCCCACAAGGTCGCCGTCTCGCATCTGCACTGACCACTGGGAACACCCAGAGGGAGGTCAGCTCGGCCCGTTTACAGAGCAGAACCCGTGATGATTGTGTGTGTGCATGTGTGGTGAGCACGCCCTGCTCCCTTCCGCAATGCAGTTCTAACTGATGACAATGTCCTATGAGTGTGCTGTTCCCTGGCCGGTAACCTGTCATCAGGTGGGGTCTGGATCCCAGGTGTTGGGGGAAATTGTCACTAGAGGGATGTTTAACTCGGGACCTTAGGCAGCAAAGGGCTCACTGAGGACACACAGCCCACGTTCTGCAGTGAAACCAGGCAGAGGCTGCTGGGCAGTCCCACCCGCTGTGCAGACACTGCACACTGTGCTCCTTCGGTGGTCATTCAAGATCTCTGAGGGCCGCGTCTGGCAGGACAGTCCCTGATCCCCGTGGATCCAGGTGCCGTGGCTTCACCTGACATCTCTCTGAGGCCCGGCCACCCCCCCACCTGCACACACGCAGCTCTGCCCCCGCACTGAGCACACCACCCACACCTGCGGTCCTGTCCCTCCTGGGCCTCTGCTGCCCACCCCCCACACACACCATCACTTTTTCCCAGGGAAGGCACATCTCATCACAGAGGCAGGCCTCCCAGGACCTCGACCTCACTAAGGACCAGGGACTGGGGCCAGCCTGTCCTCTGCACGTGCCACCCTGGGAGGTGGGCACGTTAAGGCCCTCCCCGACCCCTCAGGGGATGGTGATGCTCATCCTACACACGGGCCGGGAGGATGGAGCCCAGCGTTCCCAGGAGATGGCTGGCTCAGCAGTGCACCTCCTTGCCCGTCTCCCTCCCCCAGCCCCTCACCCCAGTTCTGGCATCACTGTCCAAACAAACAGCTTCCAAGGCCTTCCCTCAGGCCTGGCCTCCGGGGGAAACCTCGGTAGGACAAAGCCTACAGCACTACGTATCTAGACTCCAACCTCCGAGAGAAGCTCAAGCCATTGGAACAGGTGAGATGTCGGAGAGAAGGTGCGGAGGGCAGAGACAGGGGCTCGCACCGACTCAGGGCAGCAGAGGAAGGGGCTGCGCTGGTCCTGATGATGTGGTGGACGACCTCCACCCGGAGGCGCCGGGGCTGCGAGTGCCGGGGGGGGGGTGCAGCTTCCCCGCTGGGAGGCTGGACGGACAGACCCTCCAGACACCAGCCCTGAGGACAGAGGGCCGGGCCAGCCCAGGGGGGACTTCTCAGGGGCGGGCCACCGGCACGGGACACGTTGCCTGTTGCCGAGAGGGTGGGGTGCTGCTCTAGCAGCTCCTCGTCGGCAAGGGGCCCACGGAGGGTCTGTGACCCCGTCACCCAAGGGCACATCTGCAGCAGGTGCATCAGGGTCTGGGGCGGGGGGGTCTCGGCAGGGCTTCCAGCAGGTGCAGCTGCGGACAGAGGGCCACGCGGCCGCGTCCACACAGCCGGTGGCGGACGCCCTCCCATGGAGTCTGAACCCGCTGCTTTCACGGGACACGCAGCCATTATTTCATTATTTGGCTTGAGATGAAAAAAGGTCAGCAAGGAATCAGGTCAAACTACGGCAGGAAACACCAACGTTCCCCTGGTCCTGAAGGAGAAGGAAGGACTGTGTGAACCTTTAAAGAATTTCGACTATTGTAAACTTCTGAGCAGCTGTAAAAAAAAAAAGGTCTTAAAACCTTTTATCACCTACTTGTGTGAACAAACTTTCTAGTCAATGGTCTATCAGGAATCTGAATAAATTATCACTACATCTGAGGCAGAAATGACCTTGGAGCTTTTTAAGCATCAAAACTGATACACGTAAAAAAGTTATGCTCGTGGAAGCCAGCTCAACTTGCTCATTTGAAAAGTTTTACGGATTTCTAGAACTCTTCTACAAATGTATTACTTAATATCTTTCTTTAAATTGCATGTTTTAGAACTTTCCATCAACCTTAGTAATACAGAAAGAACGTGATGACCATTTGCTCCAAGTCCCACATAGACACCCCCGAATCACTTTCAAGCCCACCCTGTGCGCCGCTCAACACTGTTCTCCACGCAAGGTTGGGAGGAACCAGGGAGAACCGGGTAGGGGTGATGTTCAGGTGGTGGGCAGGCCAGCCAGATTCTGCAGCTTCCCAGGGAGGCTTGGGGGGCAAGGCCCTGAGCTGCGGTTCCAGCGGCAGGAGTCCAGCCCGGCCAGGTGGGCAAGGGAGCTTTGGGGTTGTTACCCTACCTGGGGGCCCAGACTTGGGGTTCAAATCCGATCCAGGTGAAGGCCTGCAGGGCCAGCTGCATTTACCTGTCTCCTCCGCCCCATCAGGAAGTCGTCCCAGGGTGCTCCAGAGGGACCCCCCGCCCTCTGGAGACATCACCACACGTCCCGCAGACATGAGGTGTTTCCATTCCACAAGTGTTGCCACTCACCCCAGATTCCAGTCACCTGAAAAGTCACCATGTTCCCTGTTCTGACTGGGACCACTGTGTGCTCTCCTCAGCCTTGAAAACCAGCCACTCAGACACAGAGCAAGCCTGGGACTGTGGGCAGGTGGACCGCACTATGCCGGGCAAACGCCCTGGCCGCTGACCAGCTGAGGGACCTCTGGCCCCCGCACTCGTTTTCTGGCCTCAGATTCCTCGTTTGTAAAGTGAGAAGGTTTTACTAGATGATCTATGAGGTACCTTCCAGCCCTGACATTTTCCGTTTCTGAGGTAACCAACATCCAAAAGACTTAATTAAGTGTTGGTTTATATCATTAGATCGAAATCACTGGAATGCAGTCCCCTTGACAACAGCTAAACCTGCATTGTTCACGGCCATGTCCCTGATGCTGCGAACAGATCTTGGCATACGGTAGGAGCTCAATGAAACTGGATGGAGGGAGGGAGGGAGGAACAGATGAAGGGATGGAGGGATGATAGATGCATAGAGGGAGGGATGGAGGGATGGAGGGAGGGGTGGAGGGAGGGAGGGAGGGACGTGGGGATGGAGGGATGGAAAGAGAGAGAGAGGGATGTGATTTCTAGGAATCTCCTGGATTCAAAGGCTTTGTTAAAGACCTTGTGAAGGCCACTCATTTGAAAAAAAAAAAAAAACACTGAGTGGGGCATATGGGGAATTAGCCCGCAATGGACCAAAGTAAGTCGATAGCAGCATATTTAATATCAAAAGCACGCTGGGAAAAGAACACTGCGAGGTCAGGATTCCCAGCCAGTGGGGCCAGAGAAGCTGTTGATTCTCCCTTGACTACTCTTGGAAAGTTTCTGGAAGGAGGAAGATGTAAAACCCCGCTTGGAGGATGAAACTCAGCGCCAGGTGGAGGACAAGAGTGGGCCGCCCTCACTGAAGACACTCTGGAGGTGGATGGAGGCCCAGGCCAGTGGGGCCGGGGGGGCAGCTCTTGGAGGGGACGGTCCTCTCCATGACCTGGGGCACAAGCAGCGCGCTGCAGCCTCGGCTCTTCTCCTACGCTGTCCTCCGGGCCCTCCGCAGTGCCGGGAGCCCAGGGAGCCGCCCCTCCCTCTGAAGTCTGCACCGCCGGCCCCGCCACGGCCGCCCACCCGTGTCTTAGCTCCAGCAGCTGATTCCCGCCCAGCCCCAGCACCCCCTTCTCTTCTGTCACCAGGGTTGGTCCAGGAGACGCAGCCCCTCAGATGACCAGCCCGGGTGGGACCCTCCACCGGGCAGGCTCCTCTGCTTCCATGCCTGGCAGGTCTGCGTAAGAACCTCCCTCCAGGCCGGTCTCTGGAACCCACCTGACGACCTCGCTGCCTGCTCCCTCCGTTACTGCGGGGAGGAGACCCGGCTTCCCCACCGCTGGCCCGGTTCTTCCCAGTGACTTGAATCTGAGTCACCCGGGGCCACCGGCCCGTCACAGAGCAGCACTCCTGACATCTGGGCTTGTGGGCTGCTGCGCGACAAGTCATCCCTCATTACCTGACAGCTCAGGAGGTCAGAGCCCGAGGTGGGCCGGCTGCTGGAGCATCTCACTCCTTGGCTGGCGGCCCCTCCTCCATCCTCAGAGTCGCCGGCCAAGCATGTCCCAGCCTCTCTGACTGTGACTCAGCTTCCCCCACCCCGTGGCCTCCTCTCTCTGACCCTCATATAAAGATCCTCACGATGGCACTGGGCCCACCCAGGTAATCCAGGGTTATCCCCAGGTCAAGAGCCTTAATTTAATCACCTGCACATGTCCTCAGGGCCCTGTCTTTGGGACCATTACTATCTCCATAGCAGGGCTCAGAGACTCCAAACTGCCCCATAACTTCCTATCAAAGATAAGCTAAGGCCCTGACAAGGCCTGCACGGTCGGGTCCTGTTACCCCTTTGATGGCTGCATCCGTCACCCTCTCTCGAGGTCAGTCCCAGCCTCATGCACCTCCTTGGGGTGCCTCAGTCATGCCAGGTCTGTGTTTCTCTTAGGGCCTCTGCCGGGAAAGCCCTGTGCTCTCGGACACACGGCATCTCCCTCTCCTTGAGCCTCTGCCTGAATGCAAGAACCCTGACCGCCGTTCTCAACATGCAGCTGCCCCCGTGCCTGCCCTGCCCTGGCGTTTCCACCCCGCTCCTTCGTTGTTCTTCTTGTCCTCAAAACCATCAGAATACTGTACATTTTCCTTTTTTATTTCTTTACAGCCCGTCTTCCCTCATTAAAGCAGTCCCGGGAGGCCTTTCCACGTCCTAGCATGGGGCTGGAGGCCCTGAGCACCGCTGGAGCAGCGACAGGAAGACAAGGACGGTGTCTGCCCTCGAGGATGGACATCTGGGGAGGCTGACACAGACCAGAGATGACAGCACAATGAGGCAGGCCCAGGGCCATGAAAGTGCAAAACACCATCCCCTCGTCACCTCATGATTCGGCGGCATCACGGGCCACCAGGTGCGGCCCCAGCCTTGACAGCCACTTCCTGGAAACAGTAGCTTTTCTTTCAAGGCCCGGCCGGCAGGCCTGTGACGACTTGGGCTCTTCCAGTAGCAGATCACAAAGCAACCCGTGACTGCCGCAGCCTTGTTCAGAGCTGGGTCAGCCCATCAGAGACCATCACCCTTCAGCAAGGAGCTGGTCCCCACACCCCCGCCCAGCTCCCCAGGAGCCAGTGGAAGAGAGCCAGAGCCTGGAGCTGGCGGTGGCTGCCACGGCCCACGCTCCCGTGACTGGGCTGCCCCACGTGACCGGAAGAAGGCATTTGTCGCCTTTTATGAGGATGTGTCTCTCGCTCGGCTTCAAAATCCGCATTCCCTCTCTCTTGTCTCCTCCTGGAGACGCAGAACATGGCTAAAGTGAAAGCAATTAATTGAAGCCTTTTACTAACACCAAAGCCTTTCCTCTGCGTAGCACCACGTTCATTATTTAATGGCACAGAAAACCTGCTTCCTGCAGGCTGAAGCACACGGCAGAGCCAGCCTCTTCCCAATGGCCCTCCAAGGCGAGGACCCTCCAGATCGGGCTGCCGTCGGCTTTGGAAGGCCAGAGGCCAAGTCCAAATTGGAGACACGTGTGCGTCTGCAGTGCCAGGCCCTGCACAGCCGAGGGGGCAACCATCCCTGCCTGAGCTCACCGTCCACTCCCCCACCACGTGGACCCGTCCGGGAGCCTTCCTTCTGCTCCACGCGGGGCAGCAGGGGCAGAGGAGCCTGCTGGGCCACGCTGGCTCTGATCCTTGAGCAGGTGGCTCTGGGGGCCATCAGTGAGAGAAGGAGGCAGAGTCAACCTCAGGCCTGTGGTCATGCTGCAGGTGGACCCATGTGTCCTCCGCCCCATAGTCCCCCGGCCACCAGGCAGCAAGCACGCGGGCTTGGGAGTGAATTAGCAACAATCAGACAGAACTCCTGGAGTGCGTAGCGTCACACTGCACACCGCAGGGTCAAGTAGGAATTTGCACAGAGTCCACGTTCTAACAGCACACGGACAAACCAGCCGGGAAAGCCAGTTCCAGCTGCGTTGGCACGCACAGCTCTAGGAGCCACAGCCGACGCCGAGGGGACAGTTCCAAGAGTGAGTCCCTGGGACCAGAGGACGCAGAGGCCTTGGCGAGCTGAGTCGGCCAGAGGAAGGCTTCACTGGGGTGGAGATGCTAGATAACCAAACTCGACAGCCCTCCCATGGGTGGGAGGAGGGGCATACCCGGGGCGCAGGCCCAGATGGGGCGTCAGGAGGACACCCAGCAGACCCTGCCTGGAGCAGCAGACCCACGCAAGCAAAGTGCAGGAGGCAAGTTTAGAACAAGGCCACCCAGAGGGTGAGCTGGTCAGCATTCCTACCCATACCATGCACTGCAGCACCTCTGCCCTCAATACCATCCCCCTGCACCCCTCCCCACAGCTGCACTCATTATGCCAAAGCTCTTTTCAGGTCCTGAGTCGCTCATTTAAAACAACAACCCTGTTTTATACCCATTTTACAAATGAAGAAACAGGCCCAGAGAGGGTAAGTGTCAGGGCCAAGGTCACACAGCCAGTAAGGGCTAGAGCTGGGTTCTAAACTCAAGGAGTCTGACTCCAGAACCCACCAAATTGTTTTTATTTCCCAGTGCCTTCATTCCTTCAGAAGTGCTGGCTCTTTCATTATCCCCATGTGTGGCAGCAACATCAACTGGGTTTTAACAGAAAACAACCCCTCGTAGCCCAACCCCAGCAAATCCTGGCTCCATTTCCATCCAGCCCCATCACTGAGTGGGTGTATTTGCTCCCCTACTGGTCGGTTAATATCTGTTGCTGAAACCTGTCCGCTCCACCCACCCCAGCGCTTCCCTAGGACACCCCAGCCTTCCCCCATCCAGCAGCTGAGAGATTAACACTCCATGACCCCCATTTTTAACCGCTGTGATGTACGGCCTCTCACGGAGAGTGCTCACAGGGCCCAGAGGGAGCGACTGCTTATCCCTCTTGACTGAAACAAGCCGAAGGCCAGCGCGGGCTCTGGGCAGACCCAGGAGGAGCGGGCCCGGGGTAGGTCAGCGCCGGCCCCGGCATGTGAGGTCAGACCTGGGAGAGGACACAGCCCTCAGAGCCAGCTCTGCGCCCGTGTCCCCAGGTGCCTGCTGCCTCCTATCCGGGCAGGTGCTCCCTTGGACCCTGGAAATGTGGGGCCTTCAGGGCTGGTGACAATTTTGATGGGCTGCACTAAAAAATCTGTAAAGATGGTTAACATTTACCATGACTGACGGCCTAACTGCTTCTTTTTTATGTGTCTATAAAGGTGCTGTAATCAAAGCAGAGCCTCGGCACGATCAACCTGTGCGCATCTGCAGGGAGCCCAGGAGGGGATCGCTGCCCCGCGGAGGTGCGGCCAGAGGGCCCGAGTCAGGGCTGGGCCTGGCGGGAAGGATGTGGCAGGAGGTGAGAAGGACGCACCAGCTGGACACAAAGACTGGATGGAGGTGGGCAAGGGGCCGTGTGGTCACTGGTGACTCTGGGGTTTGGGGTGTGACCGGGAGAATGAAGATGCCAGGAACTACAGGAAGGTTAGAAGGTGATGAGTTTTGTGTTGAGTACGATGACCTGGACATACAGCCAGCCTGGAGCTTAGGAGAAGAGGAAGAGCTGGCCTTTGCCCTTAGTGGGAGAGGGGCCCTCCTTGCTGCCCGTGGTATCCTCAGAGCATGAAACTGCAGGGGGGGACGAGCCCTCTGCGGGAACGCAGAAAACAGAGATGTCCCCGGGCGCCACCCCCAACCCAGAGACAGAGAGAAGGGGAGCTCCACCCTCCTCAAGCCCCCAGCGAGGGACAGCACCGCCCACCAGAGCACTGCTGGAAGCCCCACCCGCGGAGGACATGGCAGAGGCCATCAGGGGATGCTCTAAGACAGAAACGACACTTGTGAGGCAGATGGAGACGGATGAACCGTTCTTCCTCCCTGAGTCTCCATGCAGGGGCGGGAAGATGGGCGGTAGGCCTGCGGGCCGCCAGGGGACGGGAGCAGGGCCGGCCCCTGTCCTCAGCATGGGCAGCTTCCTCCCCTGGCCGCAGGCCTTGGGTCTTCTGTCCTTGAGGCCTGGATGGGGATCCGCTTGTGAAGGGCATTTTATCTCTTGTTTCTTTCTCATCCTTTCCTTAAACTCATCAAATGTGTCATCAGCCCTCTATCCACCACCTGGGGGAAACAGGAGGGGTCCCTGCAGCAAACCATGGAGCTGGGTGGGGGAGTGCTGGTGGGAGATGAGGGAGGTGGTCCCTGACCGCTGGGTCGCGGGGAGTGAAGCTTTCCTCCACTTGTCCACTGCGGGGGATCGTAAGGCTCAGCCAGGTTTGTGAGGACGCGGGACAGAAAAGCCATGAGTGTCAGGACCCGCCCAGAAAACTGGGCAACTCTCCACTCGTTCTCAGATGGGAACACAGAGGCTGCAACACACCCAGCCCACGGGCGTTTTCCAGAAGCTTCCAGTCCTCCCAGCCACCGCAAGCCCCCAAACAGACGGCTCCCCCAGGGAGCAGACCCTAGAGTCAGACCATTTACAAAGGGGCTTTGGGCTCACTAATGTGGCTTTGATGCTGCAGCAAAAGCCTCGGGGAAAGTGCAGAGAGATTAGAGCCCACTTCCTGATCTCTGGATGATTTGAGAAGCCACTGGTTCCCAGAGGGCTGGCTCACGGTCGAGACTTTACATTCCGGGGCTGTAGAGTCTGGACGTCCCAGCCCACATGCACGGGAAGTCCTCCCCAGCCGGCTGTGTGATGCTGGCCCTCCAGGCCCGCCACGCGGGCTCACGGTGCAGGGCCCAGCCTGCCCCAGTCACCAAGGGCCGGGCTCTGTTTTTTGTGCTTTCTGGAATCACAGAAGTGATTCAGAACGTGCCAGGTAGAAATGTCCCCCCAGTGCCACACTGGCTTCCCCGGAACCAGGGTACCAGGCCCACCAATGGGCAGCAGGATGACCCCTGGGGGAAAGGGACTTCGGGGGCTTCGCCCACGTGACCTGATCGGACCCTCAGGAAAACAGATGCGCCAGGAGGTCAGATGAGCTTTCCAGGAAGCAGGGCAGCCCATGATCTCACCCAGAGCTGCGTGACCCTTGAACCCGCGTGGAAGGAGGGGCCAGGAATAAAGAAGGGGGTCCGGCCAAAGGGATCCAGCCGAGTTAGCATGGCCTCAGAACTGCGGTAGAGGCTGCAGAGCTCGGCCCAGCCAGAGACAGCCCTTCCCAGCCAAGTGCCCCCTGGGGTCAAGCTCCTCCCACAACCCTGGCACTGGGGCAGGCTGGCAAGCCCAAGGATGAACGGGTTCCACACTCCACCATGCTTTCCAGAATCTTCCCTGACGTACAACGGACATTATGTCACCCGTTTCTGTCTCCAGGATGGTGGGTTTGGTAGCAGAAACCGTGTGGGTTGAGAAACCCGATTCCCATTCCGCCCGCCCCCAGCCGGCTCGCTTCTTGTGGAGTCACACGCATCTCCATCTGTCTCCCTCCTCTGCTCGCCCATCACCCGGTGACAGCTGCTGCCTGTTCTCTCCCTTCTCCGAGGGGCCCACCCCCAGGTCCTTTTACAACTGTCACCCAACAAAGCTTTCTGCCAGGACAGCAGGACCCAAACGCATCACGTGAGGGCTTTCCTGAGAGCCAGGGCAGGCTGGGGTCCGAGCAGCAGGCAGGGGCCAGGACCACCCTGCAGGCATCTGTGCCGTCTCACCTCTGCCCACAACTAGGCTCACAGCCGAGGGCCCGGGAGACAGCTTGGGGACCTTCTCCCGAAGAATCTGCCCTCGTATGGAGGCGTGACTCTCTATGGCTATGACGCCTCAGCAACTTTAAAAAATAATTATCTCTGTGCCTCGCTTCTCTCCGAGAATTTTGGGATCAAAAGAACAGCTTTACTCAGGGAGAAAGACAAGGGACAGAATTGTCAGGATAAATACAGTCAGGCAGCAGCACGGCTCTGCTGAGCTGGAGGTTAGGGGGCTTGGTTTGTTTTGTTTTTCTTTCTCCTTGCTGAGATGTTCTGTGGAAGGGCTGTGGGTACAGCCAGCTCCCTGCACCGAGATGCTCACAGGAGACAGGAGGGTGGAGCCACTGGCTTTGAAAGTGTCACGTAAACCACCAGCCTGGTGCCAGGCCCAGAGCTCAGACCTGCCTTAACGGTCAAGTCAGAAAGGTAAAGAGGGGTTCTACGCCCCCTACACTTGTTCGGTCACTTTGTGGCTCCTGGAATCCCACCTCCACGGTCCATAGTTAAACGTGCACCCGGGCCGGCGGGCAGACAGGAAGCAGACCCAGGCTCTACTCCTGCACCTGAGGCCCTCACAGGGCGAGACAGCCCCGATGGAGGTTAGGGTTAGGGTGCTTCATAAAAGCACCCCGTCTGGTGAGGCAGCTGGACGCCAGCCGGAGCACCAACCCCCAGACGCGGGCCAGGGCTGTGCTGGAATCCAGCTGCCTTGGCATCTTCCCTGTGAACAAGGACGACCCCAGATGGGGTTCCCCTGGCCAGGATGAGAAATGGACCAAGCACCTGCCTGTTCCTGACAGCCTCTGCCACAGCATTGAACAATAATGTTGGTAATGCTGTTATCAACACAGACATCACAACTAATAGTGTTTCCTGTTCATTAAGCACCTGTCACGTGCACAGTACTTTCTATGCAATAGGGAAAAAAAGCACGATGCTGCCAACCTATGACCTAGGACACATCAAACGGTCCTCAGAAACTCCCAGTGCTGACTCAGCATTCATCACACCATCGCTGAGCTGGGAACCTCTGGAAACGCTAAGATAAGTCAGATATAGTTGCTAGCCTTGAGGGACTGTGATTCACAAAAAGCCAGAGGGGAAGCCCAGGCCGGGGGCTTGTGAGCTGGGCCTGGGAGGTTCAGTGACGGAAGAGGGACGGATCACCTCCTAAGCAGAGAGAAAAAGCGCTGCACACCGGGGGGCGGGGTTCAAACAGTTCAAACAGTAACTGTTCAAACAGTAACAAATAACTGGCAATAAAAGGCAGAATGTGATAAATGTCAAATGAGTGTTTCCGACAGCGAATGCCAGACAGTCTAGAGGAAAATGCCTGTTTGACTTGGGGTGATCAGGAAAGACCACACAAACACACAGAGAAGTGAGGTTTCTCACAGGATCCTACAACAAGAGTTGGCTCTCCTGGCACAGCTGGGGAAAGGGGAGGGATTCCAGATGGAGGACAGGTCAGAAGGGCCAAGCTTCAGGACACCTGGGACACGCGGGCTGCAGAGCTGGGGTCGTTCCTGGAAACAGGCAGCTGTGGCATGTCAGGTCCAGGGAGTGGCTTGGGCGGGGAGGAGAGTTCCCCCATCAGAAGCAGGTCTGGGGCTGCAGGGGCACAGGGAAGGCACAACACGTCTGTCCCCCACCTCCCCGCCGGCTCCCCCCTACCCTGCTCCTGGCCTTCAGCCCATCTCACACCGCGTGTGGACCTTCCTGCTCTTTATTCCAAGAGATGCTTTTCTATCACAAACAACACGGAAACATCGAGGTCGCCTGAGCACAGCTCATCTTGAGAAGTAGATTCCCCACCTTCTCTCTGCGGTGGGGAGGGAGGTCTCTTCTTCCCCTGTTGCTCTGGGCACTTTCCTAACAAGAGGAGGATTTGGAGTGCAAAGGACCACCTCTTGGGCTGGGTGCCACTGTAGCCAGTGGCCAGGCGGCCGTGCCTGAGGACCGGCCAGCGGTTCCCAGGGGACACCTGTGGAAAGAGGGCAGTGGTCAGGCCTGGGCTGGACTCCACAGAGAGGAGAGGGCCCGGAAGGCCCCACCAGCTCTGTAACATTTCAGCAGACTTCCCCCTGCTCCGGCTCACAGATCTTTATGCCCTTGGTGTCATGTTACACATACATCCTGTGTCCTGCATTATCTTAACCCTCTCTGAGGTCTGATTGTGACACGGTTCTCTTCCCGTCCTTTATCATCTGGGTTGTCCCAGCTCGGATGGCATTTCTTCCCGGAAGATTTCCCTGACGACCCACCTCTCAGGGAATGGCCTCTCCCAGCAGCCACCTTGGTCCTGTACCTCTTCTACAGGGTCCCCATCAACAGTCATAGAATCTCCTGGTTGTGTGAGGCCCTGAGGGCAGGACTGTGTCCACTTTGACGACTGTGTCCTTCAAGTCTAGCAGAGTCCCCAGTGTACATTAGGTCTTCAACCCCTGCTTGTTGGATGGACAGATGGATGGAGCCATCCTACACGTGCATCACATTACAGTCACATGAAATTTTATTGTTAAGGAGTCACCATAATTCTACCATAATTGCTGAGCAATTATTAGCTGTTTGTTAACTCATTTGTTGCTTGCCTTCCACTAAATGGTAAGTTCCACAAAATGCAGAAACCGTGTGCTTTCTACTCACCGGCATGTCCCCAACATCTGATCCAGATTTACAACATAACCTTGATATCTACTGAATCAGCTGCTTAAAGAATGAATGAACAGGGAAGACATATGGGAACATATGTTTATGTATGACTGATTCACTTTGTTATAAAGCAGAAACTAACACACCATTGTAAAGCAATTATACCCCAATAAAGATGTAAAAAAATAAAAAAAATAAAATGGAAAAAAAAAAGAATGAATGAACACTTGGGCTGTGATTACAAACAGCGCTGTGATGAACCTCTGTGCGTGACTCTCAAACACAAAGGAGAATTATTTAATCAGATCATTTGTACATATATAGAGGCTTCTAAACACGTGTGTCCGTACTGTTTAGGTAAAGATATTACCAGTGATCCCCCACCAGCAACCAGCACGGGTATCAGGACGTCCTCAACTCACGGAAGCACAAAAAAATATACTTTTAAAATCTTTGCTCATCTGGTAAGTGAAAATAGTGTCTCATTGTTGTTCATTTGCATTTGATTTCTAAGAAGAATTAACATTTTTGATACAGCACTTTCTTAGTCATTGGTATTTCAAACTGCCCGTTTATAATCTTTGCCTATTTTCCTATTGGAGTTTTAGTAATTTTTTTTAACCAGTGTCAACATAATTCATTCTTTGGTTTTGAAAGCTGTAAGTTTTCCATTGTTTTGCCTTTTCATTGTAGAATCCTTTTGATATATAGGATTTCTTAATATAATCAAATGCATAGTTATTTATTCCATAAGCACTTTTATGCCTAGAATATCCTTTTTCACTTAGAAGTCAGCACTGACTTAAATTGTCTTCTCATATCAATATGGTTTGATTTTTTCCCATTAACATATATCATTTTTGATATATGGTATAAAGTGAGGTTCCAAACTGCTTATATTTCCCGGCAGTATTTCTTCCGTCACCCACGCCGTCCCACATTGAGGCCCCTCCTCCGGGCGATCCTGGGCTGTAAATCTCTCTCCTCTTCCTTAACTATCGCACTGTCCTCCTTAGTAGTGATTTGTGGTTTGTTCTAATAGCTGGTAAAACAAAGCCCCCTCAGTCAACTTCTCTGTCGTAATTCTTAGCTGCTTTCACCTGTATATTTTTTCAAATGAACTTAAAAAATATTGGGCCTTCTTCTCCTCCCCCTGAAAAATCAGAGTTTGCAGAAAAATTAGACCTGTGACTTAATATGGGAAGAACTGATATCATGATATCCAGTTTTCTCATTTTCTTAGCCCACCTCCACTGCCCACAGCCTCCGGCCTCTGGGATCCATCTGCCCAGCTTCCCTGCTGCTAACGCCCGCCCTGGGCTGCCTCGCTCCACCCGCTCTCTTGACCTCACCACCCCCAGTGTACTTGATGCTGAGTCAACTTCGGATCTTAGAGACCTTGGTTCAGAGTCTACCCAGCTCCCTTTGAATATTATCAAGCCGGTTGCCCTTCCTAATATACCTGAGGATCAAGGAGCTTTATCACCACGATGCTAAACTGACAACGCCAAACCATTTCACTGCAGAATTACTAAGAAGTCACTAAGTTTAGACACAGCCATACACGCCAATCAAAGACATTTAGAGTTAGCAGAAATCTGAGACATGGCTCATCTAGCCCAGCCACCCCGTTCCAGGGTTAAAGAGAGACAGGCTCAGAGAGGGGAAACGATGACTAGGGTCACACAGCAACCCAGTCACTTATGAAGGTACAAACGGTTCCTCTGGACCCAGCGGGGCAATGGAGAGGGTCTGGGTGTACCTACGTGGAGATCAGACCAAATGGCAGGGGGGTGGAGGCCAGGGCTCAGCAGTGGGAAAACGGAGGGAACATCTGGCTAATGAACCCTCCAGAGAAGCTCCAAGACAACGTGGCCAGCGGACCCAGAACCCGAGGCCAAGCAGACGTGGGTCCCACACTCCTGACACTCACACCATGTGGGCGTGAGGATGGGTGTGGGGACCAGACGCTCCTCTCAGCCTTCGGTCCAAGCTGTCCTCCCAGGGAGGTGAGACGCCGAAGGACAGCAGACTCAGCGGAGAAGCCCTGTGCTCTGGCCCTTCCCTCAGCGCCCAAGCACGCGGCTTCGCTGGTCTAGTCGGGCTGCAGCACGGAGAAGGAGTCTGAGGCCCACCCAACGGGAGGATCCAGCTCCTCTGCAGCCTGTGTGGAGCTGAATGACTCGTAATTCAGTTAGACGAGAAGGAAGCAAACCTCATCACAACAGTTGAAAACATGAAAACAACAAATAAACAGCTGCTTTGAGTTAGCAACAAGGAGGCCAATTTGATCTTTGCAGACAGAAAAGTGCCATCTCGCATGTGCGTGCGTGTGCGTGCGTGTGCGTGTGTGCATGTGCGTGTGTGTGTGTGTGTGTGTGTGTTCGGGAGGGGTGGTGCCTTCAAGAAGCTGCAGCTGCGAGCAGCACAGAGCACAGCATTAACCAGGTTCCTGGAACAATTTGCCCGATTAGAACCACACCAGGCACAGCACGCAAAGGGGGGCCCAAGCTGCACCCCATACACGTCCCCCACCACGCACACGTGCCCCTGCGACACACACGCACACAGACACACAGACACACACACACACACACACTGCCCTGTGGAACCCAGACTGCAGGGGAAACTCCTGGACTCTGAGAGGCAAAGTCCTTGGCTGGGAACATGTCCCCAGTCGGTGTATAGCAGGCAGACATCTGGCCCTGCAGCACGAAGCACGAATCTAAAATGAAGATTCCTGGGCCCCTCCCGAGTTAGTAGATCAGACTCCCCTGGGGTCCTGAGAGTCTGTCTTCACAACAGCCTCAGGGACTCCTCTGCTCACAGAAGTGGATGAAGAACTCGGGGACACACCTTCTCAAAGAGCATCCGTTAGCCGTTGCCATACTCATCCCGCAGAACAGAGACGGCCCAAAAATCCTCCGTGGTTAACACCGCAGCCATTTGTCCTCACAGACCAGCTGCAGGTGGGCAGGTGCTGGGGGTCCACTCCACACTCAGTGATTCTGGGGTCCAGGCTGAGCGGCAGCAACGCACCTCGTAGCCGTGGCCGAGGTGGACGAGGCCCCTTAGGTCCACCTCTGAGGGGTTTGCTGCCACTTCCACCCCGTTCCCACGTCCAAGGTAAGCAGTACAGGCCCAAAGCCAAAGAATAGGGGCCCCAGGCTTCGTACGTAAGCCTGGGACAAGGGTGCAGACTCGGGGGGTGCAGGGGACTCGGCCAAGCAGTGCTCAGATTCTCATCCTCTCCACCTGCAGAAGGGCCTCGGTCCCCAGTGATCCTAAGAGGTCAGTCACCCCTGCCCCACCTGGTCGTGCCAGCGGCCAGGACGGAACATCACCAGGACAAAGAGGTGACGTGTGGGACTCACTTCTACACTGTACGAGGTGCTGTGCACATCAGCTAACATGGCTGTTTCTCCTGAGCACGAGTCCAGGAGGGCAGGACAGAGATGGGCCCAACAGCCCACGTCCTGCAGCTTCTGTCCGGGGGCCAGGTGGGCCAGCTCTCAGCACAGAGGGGAATAGGCCCGGGTCCTCCAGCAGAGGAGACCGCGTCCGAACCCCTGACAGCCCATCCCCAGGCGCTGGGACCTCAGACCCTCTCCCGCAGTGCCCAGCTCCAGGCCCACCCACGCCGCTCACATGGGGGTCCAGGCTGGTCAGCGGTCACAGTGCTCCAGGTTGTGCAGAGCTCCGGCACTTCCTGTTCTGTCAGGTGAGTTTGTTGTGGCTTCCACACATTTTCTTCCAAAGAGCTCTGCCTGGTCCCTTGGTCCCGGGGAGACACCAAGTGATGCTGAGGTGTCTCTGCCCTGGTGCACCGATCCTGCTAGGCGCACGGGATGGAGCACGGGTCCACATCACCAAGCCTCACCCGCAGCCTAGAGACACTGGTCCCAGGCCCCTGAAGTGGGAGGGCAGCCTCGAGGGAGAGCCCGCAGCATCTGGAATATACCCTCCGAGCCCAGACTCGGGCTCCTTGACCACCTGCTTCCACGAGCATCTGGGATTTGGTCCCTTACCCACTCTGTGGGTACATGGACTGATGTCCAGAACCCCCAGGCCTGGGTCTTGCCTCCATGGCTGGGTGTGGTCTAAAGTCGCTGGCTTTCCCATGACCCTCACCCTGACCGTGGGACCCATCAGACCGGAGACGCCCAAGCTCTTCCCAGGTCAGCGTACAGGGCGTCAACGTGCTGGGGTAAAGACACTCCTCTCTCCAGCTCTGAGGGGACCGGACGCAGGGGGATGAGATGAGCTTCCTATCCCCCAGCATCGCCGGGGTAGGGGGGCAGGGGGTGGATTTTCGCCAGTGTCATCTAGGACTCAGCCAGCTTTTCCAATCTCCAGATTCAAGGTTTTTGACAAACCAAGAAAATGTCCCTGTGTTCTTTCTTTATGTGTTGTGTCTCCATCTGTCCCTCTTTCTCCTTCTGGAGCTTCTCCTGTTTACGTGTGAAGTCTCTGGAATCTGTCCTCCAAATGTCTCATTTCCTTTCTCCTCACACTTCCCAGCTCATTATTTTTGCTCCGTATTTGAGATAGTTCTTCCACCTGACCTTCGGAGGCACTAATTCACTTCTCAGGAGGTGCCACCTTCCTCTTCACTTCAGCCACTGAATCTTACGACTCAGAATCCATGACTTTCAGTTCCAGAAGTTTCCCCGTGTCCTCTGGTAGAGCCGCCTGCTCTGGGTGCTTTGGTCGTTGTCACCCTCGGGTGTGTTTCCATTTTCCGAGGCTGCCCCGTACTTGCGTCGCGGGGCCTTTCGAGCCATTGAGGTCCCTTGAGCCATGGCAAACTCCCATGAGCCCTGGGGGTGCGCTGTCAGCCCCCAGCACAGCTCCACAAGTGACGCTCCCTGCTCCTACCCCGTGGCCTGGGGCCGCGAGCTCTCAGCTGTAGGTCTGGGCAGGGACTCAGGCCACCCCTGCAGCCTCCAGAGCATCTCTGGACCCAGGGAGACTGGCCACACCCAACAGCTTCCTCAGACCTTCCCCCAAATATCTAACATTCATCTCAAACTTAATGCCCAAAAGAGACCCCTTGGTTTCTCGTAAGAAATCTGACTCTCCCCATCTTCCCCTAAATCTCTTTTTTTTTTTTTTTTTTTTTTTTTTTTTGTGATATGCGGGCCTCTCACTGCTGTGGCCTCTCCCGTTGCAGTGCACAGGCTCCAGACACGCAGGCTCAGCAGCCATGGCTCACGGGCCCAGCCGCGCCGCGGTATGTGGGATCTTCCCGGACCGGGGCACGAACCTGCGTCCCCTGCATCGGCAGGCAGACTCTCAACCACTGCGCCACCAGGGAAGCCCTCCCCTAAATTTTTGATCCACAAACCTAGGCGTTATCGTCAAGTCTTCAACCTCCCTCATCCTGTGTGTCCAAAACCCGTGAGTCTTCTTGGTTACCCCAGGTCTAATTGCCACATTTTCACCACACTTTCCTATCAAGATATTTTTCTCATGTCGACAGTAATTGAATTTTCCTTATTAGGCTGTACGGTCCTAGATTTTGACCTCTACTTCTAGTTATTTATTCAGGTATTCAAGCATTCGAAAAATATGTATTAAGTTCCAGCTGTACGCCAGGCCCTGCGTTAGGTTTGGAAAGTAATGGTGGACCTATTGTGTCCCACCATCAAGACTCTCATTGCACGCAGGTGGGGAAGCAGGTAAGTAACCAGGAAACGCTGCTCAGAGGTGAGGACCACGCGGGGCCGGATGTGCTGCGGGACCAGAAGCACCGGCCCACTTTCTCCAGCACGCGTTAAGGGGTCCGGTCCCTCGTCCCTCCGTCCACCGTCAGCACCTCTTCGTGATCACCTCGCCCTCTTCCTGCTTTCACCCTGCACGGCTCTTCCCGCCTCTCTGGGCCCCTCCTCCTCCTGTCACTCCCCTGTCTCCATGCAGGACCAGCTAAGCCCCACCATCCTGAATCCTGTGGCCCATCAGTGAGGGAACCCCACACACAGAGGCTGGGGGACCATATCCCATGCCTTCTCTCACCCGCCCCTCGGACCCCGAGGAGAAAAGACCCCGGCTCAGCCCAGCCTTCCTGGCTCTGCCAGCCTTGTGACTTTAGGCAAATCTCTCGACCCTCTTGGGCCTCAGTTTCCTCATCTGCAAGACGAAAAAGTTTAAGCAAGATTTCTTTAGAAGGAGGTCTCCTCCAGACTCAACAATCTACGAACTGATAAAACTTGTTTGCTATGAACTTAGTGGAATGTAGGAGTTTATGTTGGTGAAAAGAAATTGAAAGATGGATGTTATCAATGCCTCCAAACTCTTACCCTGTCCTGAGCCCACGAGCCTTCGCTACTCAGGGTGAACCTCAGGGACCCAGGGCAGCAGCATCACCTCAGAACTTTTTAGAAATGCAGGATCTCGGGCCTACCCAGTCAGCATCTACGTTCTCATCAGACTCTATAATCAGAATCGGGAGATTCCTAAGGAAGAACCTTGCGGTCTGAGAGGCACCGCCCTCGAGGACACGGCCCAAAGAGTTAAAAGGAGGCACTTTTCGGTTTCAGTAGAAAGAACTTCTTAGTTCAGGGAGCAGACCGAGCTGGAACGGGCTGTGTCAAAGGCCAACGGGCCTCTGGCATTGGGCTAGAACAGAAGCAGGAAAGGCTGCTCTCAGGGGTGCTGCCTGAAGGGTGAGGTATCCTGCAGGGCTGGATGGATGGCCTGTGGGTCCCGCTCACTCTGAGGTAGGAGGGGTTTCATCCCACCTCTGCCCACTGCCTTGGTTCTGTCCAGGGGCCAGGGGGGCAGCACACAAGCCCAGGAACCCCCGAGCTGGCTTTGTGACACCATCACAAAGTCCAGGTAGAAGGAGAAAGCAGGGCAGCAGAAAGTGGTGGGGGCCTGTCCCAACCATACCTTAGCTCCTCTGCACACAGGGCCCTTTTCTGGGGAAGCTGCTGTGCCCATCACAAGCCCACAAACCTTCTTCCACCTGATTTCACAAAGACCCTTTCCTCCCTTCCTGGGCAAGGGCTGGGATTCTCCATTGCGAAGCTAATTCTTGTTCAAATGAGTCCATCTCCCAGATAGAATTAGAAGCTGGGTGATTTGGAAAATGCAGTCAATTTAGTCACTGTCCTTCATGCCAGCTCCATCTGATAATGAAGAGTTCGCTCCCCAGGCTCTGGGCTGGCAGGAGCCATTATCCATGCGGTGAGGTTAGTCTGATAGGACGCAGGAACCAGTGGGGTGAGGGCTGGCTCAGCCCTCAGCGGGGCACCCAGCCAGGGCCAGGAGGGAGGCAAGGGCAGAGAGGCCGGGGCCCAGATTCTACCCAGGGAAGGACGCCTGGCCAGAGCAGGACACTCATCCCTGGGAGGTCAGACCACAAGACAGGGCCAGGTCAGGACAACGTACCCACCTGGGCCTCCCGTTCCTTATGTATGACTGGGGCTGGTGAGACTATCTCCTGGGGTTTACTTAGGAACAAACAAACACCCTAACATAGGTGAAACCTCATTTATTCATGCATTCATTTTTAATAAACATTTACAACATCGGACATTCATTTGGCGTCTAGCAGGTACTGAACACTGTACCAGGTGAAAGGGCTGATTTAACGAGCAAGACACAGTCTGTTCTGCAGGATGTGAAATTATACAGCACTGACCAAATGGACAGTGGAGACGGTGGTGATGCTACTGGTGGTGCTGATGGTGGTGACGGCGCTAATAGTGATGATGGCTGATGCAGACCACGGGACAAGCAGTCACCCCGGAAGATGCTGC